>NC_142646.1:16147396-16454140 GCF_053813885.1 Theobroma cacao
AGAAGTTTTCTTCTCAATGAATGCTTTTTGCATCACATTTCTCGAGGTAAACATTCAATTATAATCTGTTTTAACCATAAATATAAAAAAATTCAACTTAAAATCGATTCTGAGATTATATAACCATTTAAAGGGAGAAACAAATCTTTTGAAGGCATAAGTGACTATAAAAGAAGGTTTCTTCTCAATGAATGGTTTTTGCATCACGTTTCTCGAGGTAAACATTCAATTATAATCTGTTTTAACCATAAATGTAAAAAAATTCAACTTAAAATCTATTATGAGATTATATAACCATTTAAAGGGAGAAACAAAGCTTTTGAAGGCATAAGTGACTATAAAAGAAGTTTTCTTCTCAATGAATGGTTTTTGCATCACGTTTCTCGAGGTAAACATTCAATTATAATCTGTTTTAACCAAAAATGTAAAACAGTTCAACTTAAAATCAATTATGAGAATATATAACCATTTAAAGGGAGAAACAAAGCTTTTGAAGGCATAAGTGACTATAAAAGAAGTTTTCTTCTCAATGAATCGTTTTTGCATCACGTTTCTCGAGGTAAACATTCAATTATAATCTGTTTTAACCAAAAATGTAAAAAAAACTCAACTTAAAATCAATTATGAGATTATATAACCATTTAAAGGGAGAAACAAAGCTTTTGAAGGCATAAGTGACTATAAAAGAAGTTTTCTTCTCAATGAATGCTTTTTGCATCACGTTTCTCGAGGTAAACATTCAATTATAATCTGTTTTAACCATAAATATAAAAAAATTCAACTTAAAATCGATTATGAGATTATATAACCATTTAAAGGGAGAAACAAAGCTTTTGAAGGCATAAGTGACTATAAAAGAAGTTTTCTTCTCAATGAATGCTTTTTGCATCACATTTCTCGAGGTAAACATTCAATTATAATCTGTTTTAACCATAAATATAAAAAAATTCAACTTAAAATCGATTATGAGATTATATAACCATTTAAAGGGAGAAACAAATCTTTTGAAGGCATAAGTGACTATAAAAGAAGGTTTCTTCTCAATGAATGGTTTTTGCATCACGTTTCTCGAGGTAAACATTCAATTATAATCTGTTTTAACCAAGAATGTAAAAAAATTCAACTTAAAATCAATTATCAGATTATATTACCATTTAAAGGGAGAAACAAAGCTTTTGAAGGCATAAGTGACTATAAAAGAAGTTTTCTTCTCAATGAATGGTTTTTGCATCACGTTTCTCAAGGTAAACATTCAATTATAATCTGTTTTAACCATAAATATAAAAATATTCAACTTAAAATCTATTATGAGATTATATAACCATTTAAAGGGAGAAACAAAGCTTTTGAAGGCATAAGTGACTATAAAAGAAGTTTTCTTCTCAATGAATGACTTTTGCATCACGTTTTTCGAGGTAAACATTCAATTATAATCTGTTTTAACCAAAAATGTAAAAAAATTCAACTTAAAGTCTGTTATGAGATTATATAACCATTTAAAGGGAGAAACAAAGCTTTTGAAGGCATAAGTGACTATAAAAGAAGTTTTCTTCTCAATGAATGCTTTTTGCATCACGTTTCTCGAGGTAAACATTCAATTATAATCTGTTTTAACCAAAAATGTAGAAAAAATGCAACTTAAAATCAATTATGAGATTATATAACCATTTAAAGGGAGAAACAAAGCTTTTGAAGGCATAAGTGAATATAAAAGAAGTTTTCTTCTCAATGAATGATTTTTGCATCACGTTTCTCGAGGTAAACATTCAATTATAATCTATTTTAACCAAAAATGTAAAAATATTCAACTTAAAGTCTATTATGAGATTATATAACCATTTAAAAGGAGAAACAAAGCTTTTGAAGGCATAAGTGACTATAAAAGAAGTTTTCTTCTCAATGAATGCTTTTTGCATCACGTTTCTCGAGGTAAACATTCAATTATAATCTGTTTTAACCAAAAATGTAAAAAAAATGCAACTTAAAATCAATTATGAGATTATATAACCATTTAAAGGGAGAAACAAAGCTTTTGAAGGCATAAGTGACTATAAAAGAAGTTTTCTTCTCAATGAATGGCTTTCGCTTCAAGATTCTCGAGGTAAACATTCAATTATAATCTGTTTTAACCAAAAATGTAAAAAAATTCAACTTAAAATCAATTATGAGATTATATAACCATTTAAAGGGAGAAACAAAGTTTTTGAAGGCATAAGTGACTATAAAAGAAGTTTTCTTCTCAATGAATGCTTTTTGCATCACGTTTCTCGAGGTAAACATTCAATTATAATCTGTTTTAAACATAAATATAAAAAAATTCAACTTAAAATCGATTATGAGATTATATAACCATTTAAAGGGAGAAACAAATCTTTTAAAGGCATAAGTGACTATAAAAGAAGGTTTCTTCTCAATGAATGGTTTTTGCATCACGTTTCTCGTGGTAAACATTCAATTATAATCTGTTTTAACCATAAATGTAAAAAAATTCAACTTAAAATCTATTATGAGATTATATAACCATTTAAAGGGAGAAACAAAGCTTTTGAAGGCATAAGTGACTATAAAAGAAGTTTTCTTCTCAATGAATGGTTTTTGCATCACGTTTCTCGAGGTAAACTTTCAATTATAATCTGTTTTAACCAAAAATGTAAAAAAATTCAACTTAAAATCTATTATGAGATTATATAACCATTTAAAGGGAGAAACAAAGCTTTTGAAGGCATAAGTGACTATAAAAGAAGTTTTCTTCTCAATGAATGGTTTTTGCATCACGTTTCTCGAGGTAAACATTCAATTATAATCTGTTTTAACCATAAATATAAAAAAATTCAACTTAAAATCAATTATGAGATTATATAACCGTTTAAAGGGAGAAACAAATCTTTTGAAGGCATAAGTGACTATAAAAGAATGTTTCATCTCAATGAATGGTTTTTGCATCACGTTTCTCGAGGTAAACATTCAATTATAATCTGTTTTAACCATAAATGTAAAAAAATTCAACTTAAAATCTATTATGAGATTATATAACCATTTAAAGGGAGAAACAAAGCTTTTGAAGGCATAAGTGACTATAAAAGAAGTTTTCTTCTCAATGAATGATTTTTGCATCACGTTTCTCGAGGTAAACATTCAATTTTAATCTGTTTTAACCAAAAATGTAAAAAAAATTCAACTTAAAGTCTATTATGAGATTATATAACCATTTAAAAGGAGAAACAAAGCTTTTGAAGGCATAAGTGACTATAAAAGAAGTTTTCTTCTCAATGAATGATTTTTGCATCACGTTTCTCGAGGTAAACATTCAATTATAATCTGTTTTAACCAAAAATATAAAAAAATTCAACTTAAAATCTATTATGAGATTATATAACCATTTAAAAGAAGAAACAAAGCTTTTGAAGGCATAAGTGACTATAAAAGAAGTTTTCTTCTCAATGAATGCTTTTTGCATCACGTTTCTCGAGGTAAACATTCAATTATATTCTGTTTTAACCAAAAATGTAAAAAAAATGCAACTTAAAATCAATTATGAGATTATATAACCATTTAAAGGGAGAAACAAAGCTTTTGAAGGCATAAGTGACTATAAAAGAAGTTTTCTTCTCAATGAATGGCTTTCGCTTCAAGATTCTCGAGGTAAACATTCAATTATAATCTGTTTTAACCAAAAATGTAAAAAAATTCAACTTAAAATCAATTATGAGATTATATAACCATTTAAAGGGAGAAACAAAGCTTTTGAAGGCATAAGTGACTATGAAAGAAGTTTTCTTCTCAATGAATGGTTTTTGCATCACGTTTCTCGAGGTAAACATTCAATTATAATCTGTTTTAACCATAAATATAAAAAAATTCAACTTAAAATCGATTATGAGATTATATAACCATTTAAAGGGAGAAACAAATCTTTTAAAGGCATAAGTGACTAATAAAAAAGGTTTCTTCTCAATGAATGGTTTTTGCATCACGTTTCTCGAGGTAAACATTCAATTATAATCTGTTTTAACCATAAATGTAAAAAAATTCAACTTAAAATCTATTATGAGATTATATAACCATTTAAAGGGAGAAACAAAGCTTTTGAAGGCATAAGTGACTATAAAAGAAGTTTTCTTCTCAATGAATGGTTTTTGCATCACGTTTCTCGAGGTAAACATTCAATTATAATCTGTTTTAATCAAAAATGTAAAAAAATTCAACTTAAAATCTATTATGAGATTATATAACCATTTAAAGGGAGAAACAAAGCTTTTGAAGGCATAAGTGACTATAAAAAAAGTTTCTTCTCAATGAATGGTTTTTGCATCACGTTTCTCGAGGTAAACATTCAATAATAATCTGTTTTAACCTAAAATGTCAAAAAAATGTAACTTAAAATCAATTATGAGATTATATAACCATTTAAAGGGAGAAACAAAGCTTTTGAAGGCATAAGTGACTATAAAAGAAGTTTTCTTCTCAATGAATGGCTTTCGCTTCAAGATTCTCAAGGTAAACATTCAATTATAATCTGTTTTAACCAAAAATGTAAAAAAATTCAACTTAAAATCAATTATGAGATTATATAACCATTTAAAGGGAGAAACAAAGCTTTTGAAGGCATAAGTGACTATAAAAGAAGTTTTCTTCTCAATGAATGCTTTTTGCATCACATTTCTCGAGGTAAACATTCAATTATAATCTGTTTTAACCATAAATATAAAAAAATTCAACTTAAAATCGATTATGAGATTATATAACCATTTAAAGGGAGAAACAAATCTTTTGAAGGCATAAGTGACTATAAAAGAAGGTTTCTTCTCAATGAATGGTTTTTGCATCACGTTTCTCGAGGTAAACATTCAATTATAATCTGTTTTAACCATAAATGTAAAAAAATTCAACTTAAAATCTATTATGAGATTATATAACCATTTAAAGGGAGAAACAAAGCTTTTGAAGGCATAAGTGACTATAAAAGAAGTTTTCTTCTCAATGAATGGTTTTTGCATCACGTTTCTTGAGGTAAACATTCAATTATAATCTGTTTTAACCATAAATATAAAAAAATTCAACTTAAAATCAATTATGAGATTATATAACCATTTAAAGGGAGAAACAAATCTTTTGAAGGCATAAGTGACTATAAAAGAAGGTTTCTTCTCAATGAATGGTTTTTGCATCACGTTTCTCGAGGTAAACATTCAATTATAATCTGTTTTAACCATAAATGTAAAAAAATTCAACTTAAAATCTATTATGAGATTATATAAAAATTTAAAGGGAGAAACAAAGCTTTTGAAGGCATAAGTGACTATAAAAGAAGTTTTCTTCTCAATGAATGGTTTTTGCATCACGTTTCTCGAGGTAAACATTCAATTATAATCTGTTTTAACCAAAAATGTAAAAAAATTCAACTTAAAATCTATTATGAGATTATATAACCATTTAAAGGGAGAAACAAAGCTTTTGAAGGCATAAGTGACTATAAAAGAAGTTTTCTTCTCAATGAATGGTTTTTGCATCACGTTTCTCGAGGTAAACATTCAATAATAATCTGTTTTAACCAAAAATGTCAAAAAAATATAACTTAAAATCAATTATGAGATTATATAACCATTTAAAGGGAGAAACAAAGCTTTTGAAGGCATAAGTGACTATAAAAGAAGTTTTCTTATCAATGAATGGCTTTCGCTTCAAGATTCTCAAGGTAAACATTCAATTATAATCTGTTTTAACCAAAAATGTAAAAAAATTCAACTTAAAATCAATTATGAGATTATATAACCATTTAAAGGGAGAAACAAAGCTTTTGAAGGCATAAGTGACTATAAAAGAAGTTTTCTTCTCAATGAATGCTTTTTGCATCACATTTCTCGAGGTAAACATTCAATTATAATCTGTTTTAACCATAAATATAAAAAAATTCAACTTAAAATCGATTCTGAGATTATATAACCATTTAAAGGGAGAAACAAATCTTTTGAAGGCATAAGTGACTATAAAAGAAGGTTTCTTCTCAATGAATGGTTTTTGCATCACGTTTCTCGAGGTAAACATTCAATTATAATCTGTTTTAACCATAAATGTAAAAAAATTCAACTTAAAATCTATTATGAGATTATATAACCATTTAAAGGGAGAAACAAAGCTTTTGAAGGCATAAGTGACTATAAAAGAAGTTTTCTTCTCAATGAATGGTTTTTGCATCACGTTTCTCGAGGTAAACATTCACTTATAATCTGTTTTAACCAAAAATGTAAAACAGTTCAACTTAAAATCAATTATGAGAATATATAACCATTTAAAGGGAGAAACAAAGATTTTGAAGGCATAAGTGACTATAAAAGAAGTTTTCTTCTCAATGAATCGTTTTTGCATCACGTTTCTCGAGGTAAACATTCAATTATAATCTGTTTTAACCAAAAATGTAAAAAAAACTCAACTTAAAATCAATTATGAGATTATATAACCATTTAAAGGGAGAAACAAAGCTTTTGAAGGCATAAGTGACTATAAAAGAAGTTTTCTTCTCAATGAATGGCTTTCGCTTCAAGATTCTCAAGGTAAACATTCAATTATAATCTGTTTTAACCAAAAATGTAAAAAAATTCAACTTAAAATCAATTATGAGATTATATAACCATTTAAAGGGAGAAACAAAGCTTTTGAAGGCATAAGTGACTATAAAAGAAGTTTTCTTCTCAATGAATGCTTTTTGCATCACATTTCTCGAGGTAAACATTCAATTATAATCTGTTTTAACCATAAATATAAAAAAATTCAACTTAAAATCGATTATGAGATTATATAACCATTTAAAGGGAGAAACAAATCTTTTGAAGGCATAAGTGACTATAAAAGAAGGTTTCTTCTCAATGAATGGTTTTTGCATCACGTTTCTCGAGGTAAACATTCAATTATAATCTGTTTTAACCATAAATGTAAAAAAATTCAACTTAAAAGCTATTATGAGATTATATAACCATTTAAAGGGAGAAACAAAGCTTTTGAAGGCATAAGTGACTATAAAAGAAGTTTTCTTCTCAATGAATGGTTTTTGCATCACGTTTCTCGAGGTAAACATTCAATTATAATCTGTTTTAACCATAAATATAAAAAAATTCAACTTAAAATCAATTATGAGATTATATAACCATTTAAAGGGAGAAACAAATCTTTTGAAGGCATAAGTGACTATAAAAGAAGGTTTCTTCTCAATGAATGGTTTTTGCATCACGCTTCTCGAGGTAAACATTCAATTATAATCTGTTTTAACCATAAATGTAAAAAAATTCAACTTAAAATCTATTATAAGATTATATAACCATTTAAAGGGAGAAACAAAGCTTTTGAAGGCATAAGTGACTATAAAAGAAGTTTTCTTCTCAATGAATGATTTTTGCATCACGTTTCTCGAGGTAAACATTCAATTATAATCTGTTTTAACCAAAAATGTAAAAAAAATTCAACTTAAAGTCTATTATGAGATTATATAACCATTTAAAAGGAGAAACAAAGCTTTTGAAGGCATAAGTGACTATAAAAGAAGTTTTCTTCTCAATGAATGCTTTTTGCATCACGTTTCTCGAGGTAAACATTCAATTATAATCTGTTTTAACCAAAAATGTAAAAAAAATGCAACTTAAAATCGATTATGAGATTATATAACCATTTAAAGGGAGAAACAAAGCTTTTGAAGGCATAAGTGACTATAAAAGAAGTTTTCTTCTCAATGAATGGCTTTCGCTTCAAGATTCTCGAGGTAAACATTCAATTATAATCTGTTTTAACCAAAAATGTAAAAAAATTCAACTTAAAATCAATTATGAGATTATATAACCATTTAAAGGGAGAAACAAAGCTTTTGAAGGCATAAGTGACTATAAAAGAAGTTTTCTTCTCAATGAATGGTTTTTGCATCACGTTTCTCGAGGTAAACATTCAATTATAATCTGTTTTAACCATAAATATAAAAAAATTCAACTTAAAATCGATTATGAGATTATATAACCATTTAAAGGGAGAAACAAATCTTTTAAAGGCATAAGTGACTATAAAAAAAGTTTTCTTCTCAATGAATGGTTTTTGCATCACGTTTCTCGAGGTAAACATTCAATTATAATCTGTTTTAACCATAAATGTAAAAAAATTCAACTTAAAATCTATTATGAGATTATATAACCATTTAAAGGGAGAAACAAAGCTTTTGAAGGCATAAGTGACTATAAAAGAAGTTTTCTTCTCAATGAATGGTTTTTGCATCACGTTTCTCGAGGTAAACATTCAATTATAATCTGTTTTAACCAAAAATGTAAAAAAATTCAACTTAAAATCTATTATGAGATTATATAACCATTTAAAGGGAGAAACAAAGCTTTTGAAGGCATAAGTGACTATAAAAGAAGTTTTCTTCTCAATGAATGGTTTTTGCATCACGTTTCTCGAGGTAAACATTCAATAATAATCTGTTTTAACCAAAAATGTCAAAAAAATATAACTTAAAATCAATTATGAGATTATATAACCATTTAAAGGGAGAAACAAAGCTTTTGAAGGCATAAGTGACTATAAAAGAAGTTTTCTTCTCAATGAATGGCTTTCGCTTCAAGATTCTCAAGGTAAACATTCAATTATAATCTGTTTTAACCAAAAATGTAAAAAAATTCAACTTAAAATCAATTATGAGATTATATAACCATTTAAAGGGAGAAACAAAGCTTTTGAAGGCATAAGTGACTATAAAAGAAGTTTTCTTCTCAATGAATGCTTTTTGCATCACATTTCTCGAGGTAAACATTCAATTATAATCTGTTTTAACCATAAATATAAAAAAATTCAACTTAAAATCGATTTTGAGATTATATAACCATTTAAAGGGAGAAACAAATCTTTTGAAGGCATAAGTGACTATAAAAGAAGGTTTCTTCTCAATGAATGGTTTTTGCATCACGTTTCTCGAGGTAAACATTCAATTATAATCTGTTTTAACCATAAATGTAAAAAAATTCAACTTAAAATCTATTATGAGATTATATAACCATTTAAAGGGAGAAACAAAGCTTTTGAAGGCATAAGTGACTATAAAAGAAGTTTTCTTCTCAATGAATGGTTTTTGCATCACGTTTCTCGAGGTAAACATTCAATTATAATCTGTTTTAACCAAAAATGTAAAACAGTTCAACTTAAAATCAATTATGAGAATATATAACCATTTAAAGGGAGAAAGAAAGCTTTTGAAGGCATAAGTGACTATAAAAGAAGTTTTCTTCTCAATGAATCGTTTTTGCATCACGTTTCTCGAGGTAAACATTCAATTATAATCTGTTTTAACCAAAAATGTAAAAAAAACTCAACTTAAAATCAATTATGAGATTATATAACCATTTAAAGGGAGAAACAAAGCTTTTGAAGGCATAAGTGACTATAAAAGAAGTTTTCTTCTCAATGAATGCTTTTTGCATCACGTTTCTCGAGGTAAACATTCAATTATAATCTGTTTTAACCATAAATATAAAAAAATTCAACTTAAAATCGATTATGAGATTATATAACCATTTAAAGGGAGAAACAAAGCTTTTGAAGGCATAAGTGACTATAAAAGAAGTTTTCTTCTCAATGAATGCTTTTTGCATCACATTTCTCGAGGTAAACATTCAATTATAATCTGTTTTAACCATAAATATAAAAAAATTCAACTTAAAATCGATTATGAGATTATATAACCATTTAAAGGGAGAAACAAATCTTTTGAAGGCATAAGTGACTATAAAAGAAGGTTTCTTCTCAATGAATGGTTTTTGCATCACGTTTCTCGAGGTAAACATTCAATTATAATCTGTTTTAACCATAAATGTAAAAAAATTCAACTTAAAATCTATTATGAGATTATATAACCATTTAAAGGGAGAAACAAAGCTTTTGAAGGCATAAGTGACTATAAAAGAAGTTTTCTTCTCAATGAATGGTTTTTGCATCACGTTTCTCGAGGTAAACATTCAATTATAATCTGTTTTAACCATAAATATAAAAAAATTCAACTTAAAATCAATTATGAGATTATATAACCATTTAAAGGGAGAAACAAATCTTTTGAAGGCATAAGTGACTATAAAAGAAGGTTTCTTCTCAATGAATGGTTTTTGCATCACGTTTCTCGAGGTAAACATTCAATTATAATCTGTTTTAACCATAAATGTAAAAAAATTCAACTTAAAATCTATTATGAGATTATATAACCATTTAAAGGGAGAAACAAAGCTTTTGAAGGCATAAGTGACTATAAAAGAAGTTTTCTTCTCAATGAATGATTTTTGCATCACGTTTCTCGAGGTAAACATTCAATTATAATCTGTTTTAACCAAAAATGTAAAAAAAATTCAACTTAAAGTCTATTATGAGATTATATAACCATTTAAAAGGAGAAACAAAGCTTTTGAAGGCATAAGTGACTATAAAAGAAGTTTTCTTCTCAATGAATGCTTTTTGCATCACGTTTCTCGAGGTAAACATTCAATTATAATCTGTTTTAACCAAAAATGTAAAAAAAATGCAACTTAAAATCGATTATGAGATTATATAACCATTTAAAGGGAGAAACAAAGCTTTTGAAGGCATAAGTGACTATAAAAGAAGTTTTCTTCTCAATGAATGGCTTTCGCTTCAAGATTCTCGAGGTAAACAGTCAATTATAATCTGTTTTAACCAAAAATGTAAAAAAATTCAACTTAAAATCAATTATGAGATTATATAACCATTTAAAGGGAGAAACAAAGCTTTTGAAGGCATAAGTGACTATAAAAGAAGTTTTCTTCTCAATGAATGGTTTTTGCATCACGTTTCTCGAGGTAAACATTCAATTATAATCTGTTTTAACCATAAATATAAAAAAATTCAACTTAAAATCGATTATGAGATTATATAACCATTTAAAGGGAGAAACAAATCTTTTAAAGGCATAAGTGACTATAAAAAAAGTTTTCTTCTCAATGAATGGTTTTTGCATCACGTTTCTCGAGGTAAACATTCAATTATAATCTGTTTTAACCATAAATGTAAAAAAATTCAACTTAAAATCTATTATGAGATTATATAACCATTTAAAGGGAGAAACAAAGCTTTTGAAGGCATAAGTGACTATAAAAGAAGTTTTCTTCTCAATGAATGGTTTTTGCATCACGTTTCTCGAGGTAAACATTCAATTATAATCTGTTTTAACCAAAAATGTAAAAAAATTCAACTTAAAATCTATTATGAGATTATATAACCATTTAAAGGGAGAAACAAAGCTTTTGAAGGCATAAGTGACTATAAAAGAAGTTTTCTTCTCAATGAATGGTTTTTGCATCACGTTTCTCGAGGTAAACATTCAATAATAATCTGTTTTAACCAAAAATGTCAAAAAAATATAACTTAAAATCAATTATGAGATTATATAACCATTTAAAGGGAGAAACAAAGCTTTTGAAGGCATAAGTGACTATAAAAGAAGTTTTCTTCTCAATGAATGGCTTTCGCTTCAAGATTCTCAAGGTAAACATTCAATTATAATCTGTTTTAACCAAAAATGTAAAAAAATTCAACTTAAAATCAATTATGAGATTATATAACCATTTAAAGGGAGAAACAAAGCTTTTGAAGGCATAAGTGACTATAAAAGAAGTTTTCTTCTCAATGAATGCTTTTTGCATCACATTTCTCGAGGTAAACATTCAATTATAATCTGTTTTAACCATAAATATAAAAAAATTCAACTTAAAATCGATTCTGAGATTATATAACCATTTAAAGGGAGAAACAAATCTTTTGAAGGCATAAGTGACTATAAAAGAAGGTTTCTTCTCAATGAATGGTTTTTGCATCACGTTTCTCGAGGTAAACATTCAATTATAATCTGTTTTAACCATAAATGTAAAAAAATTCAACTTAAAATCTATTATGAGATTATATAACCATTTAAAGGGAGAAACAAAGCTTTTGAAGGCATAAGTGACTATAAAAGAAGTTTTCTTCTCAATGAATGGTTTTTGCATCACGTTTCTCGAGGTAAACATTCAATTATAATCTGTTTTAACCATAAATATAAAAAAATTCAACTTAAAATCAATTATGAGATTATATAACCATTTAAAGGGAGAAACAAATCTTTTGAAGGCATAAGTGACTATAAAAGAAGGTTTCTTCTCAATGAATGGTTTTTGCATCACGTTTCTCGAGGTAAACATTCAATTATAATCTGTTTTAACCATAAATGTAAAAAAATTCAACTTAAAATCTATTATGAGATTATATAACCATTTAAAGGGAGAAACAAAGCTTTTGAAGGCATAAGTGACTATAAAAGAAGTTTTCTTCTCAATGAATGATTTTTGCATCACGTTTCTCGAGGTAAACATTCAATTATAATCTGTTTTAACCAAAAATGTAAAAAAAATTCAACTTAAAGTCTATTATGAGATTATATAACCATTTAAAAGGAGAAACAAAGCTTTTGAAGGCATAAGTGACTATAAAAGAAGTTTTCTTCTCAATGAATGCTTTTTGCATCACGTTTCTCGAGGTAAACATTCAATTATAATCTGTTTTAACCAAAAATGTAAAAAAAATGCAACTTAAAATCGATTATGAGATTATATAACCATTTAAAGGGAGAAACAAAGCTTTTGAAGGCATAAGTGACTATAAAAGAAGTTTTCTTCTCAATGAATGGCTTTCGCTTCAAGATTCTCGAGGTAAACAGTCAATTATAATCTGTTTTAACCAAAAATGTAAAAAAATTCAACTTAAAATCAATTATGAGATTATATAACCATTTAAAGGGAGAAACAAAGCTTTTGAAGGCATAAGTGACTATAAAAGAAGTTTTCTTCTCAATGAATGGTTTTTGCATCACGTTTCTCGAGGTAAACATTCAATTATAATCTGTTTTAACCATAAATATAAAAAAATTCAACTTAAAATCGATTATGAGATTATATAACCATTTAAAGGGAGAAACAAATCTTTTAAAGGCATAAGTGACTATAAAAAAAGTTTTCTTCTCAATGAATGGTTTTTGCATCACGTTTCTCGAGGTAAACATTCAATTATAATCTGTTTTAACCATAAATGTAAAAAAATTCAACTTAAAATCTATTATGAGATTATATAACCATTTAAAGGGAGAAACAAAGCTTTTGAAGGCATAAGTGACTATAAAAGAAGTTTTCTTCTCAATGAATGGTTTTTGCATCACGTTTCTCGAGGTAAACATTCAATTATAATCTGTTTTAACCAAAAATGTAAAAAAATTCAACTTAAAATCTATTATGAGATTATATAACCATTTAAAGGGAGAAACAAAGCTTTTGAAGGCATAAGTGACTATAAAAGAAGTTTTCTTCTCAATGAATGGTTTTTGCATCACGTTTCTCGAGGTAAACATTCAATAATAATCTGTTTTAACCAAAAATGTCAAAAAAATATAACTTAAAATCAATTATGAGATTATATAACCATTTAAAGGGAGAAACAAAGCTTTTGAAGGCATAAGTGACTATAAAAGAAGTTTTCTTCTCAATGAATGGCTTTCGCTTCAAGATTCTCAAGGTAAACATTCAATTATAATCTGTTTTAACCAAAAATGTAAAAAAATTCAACTTAAAATCAATTATGAGATTATATAACCATTTAAAGGGAGAAACAAAGCTTTTGAAGGCATAAGTGACTATAAAAGAAGTTTTCTTCTCAATGAATGCTTTTTGCATCACATTTCTCGAGGTAAACATTCAATTATAATCTGTTTTAACCATAAATATAAAAAAATTCAACTTAAAATCGATTCTGAGATTATATAACCATTTAAAGGGAGAAACAAATCTTTTGAAGGCATAAGTGACTATAAAAGAAGGTTTCTTCTCAATGAATGGTTTTTGCATCACGTTTCTCGAGGTAAACATTCAATTATAATCTGTTTTAACCATAAATGTAAAAAAATTCAACTTAAAATCTATTATGAGATTATATAACCATTTAAAGGGAGAAACAAAGCTTTTGAAGGCATAAGTGACTATAAAAGAAGTTTTCTTCTCAATGAATGCTTTTTGCATCACATTTCTCGAGGTAAACATTCAATTATAATCTGTTTTAACCATAAATATAAAAAAATTCAACTTAAAATCGATTATGAGATTATATAACCATTTAAAGGGAGAAACAAATCTTTTGAAGGCATAAGTGACTATAAAAGAAGGTTTCTTCTCAATGAATGGTTTTTGCATCACGTTTCTCGAGGTAAACATTCAATTATAATCTGTTTTAACCATAAATGTAAAAAAATTCAACTTAAAATCTATTATGAGATTATATAACCATTTAAAGGGAGAAACAAAGCTTTTGAAGGCATAAGTGACTATAAAAGAAGTTTTCTTCTCAATGAATGGTTTTTGCATCACGTTTCTCGAGGTAAACATTCAATTATAATCTGTTTTAACCATAAATATAAAAAAATTCAACTTAAAATCAATTATGAGATTATATAACCATTTAAAGGGAGAAACAAATCTTTTGAAGGCATAAGTGACTATAAAAGAAGGTTTCTTCTCAATGAATGGTTTTTGCATCACGTTTCTCGAGGTAAACATTCAATTATAATCTGTTTTAACCATAAATGTAAAAAAATTCAACTTAAAATCTATTATGAGATTATATAACCATTTAAAGGGAGAAACAAAGCTTTTGAAGGCATAAGTGACTATAAAAGAAGTTTTCTTCTCAATGAATGATTTTTGCATCACGTTTCTCGAGGTAAACATTCAATTATAATCTGTTTTAACCAAAAATGTAAAAAAAATTCAACTTAAAGTCTATTATGAGATTATATAACCATTTAAAAGGAGAAACAAAGCTTTTGAAGGCATAAGTGACTATAAAAGAAGTTTTCTTCTCAATGAATGCTTTTTGCATCACGTTTCTCGAGGTAAACATTCAATTATAATCTGTTTTAACCAAAAATGTAAAAAAAATGCAACTTAAAATCGATTATGAGATTATATAACCATTTAAAGGGAGAAACAAAGCTTTTGAAGGCATAAGTGACTATAAAAGAAGTTTTCTTCTCAATGAATGGCTTTCGCTTCAAGATTCTCGAGGTAAACAGTCAATTATAATCTGTTTTAACCAAAAATGTAAAAAAATTCAACTTAAAATCAATTATGAGATTATATAACCATTTAAAGGGAGAAACAAAGCTTTTGAAGGCATAAGTGACTATAAAAGAAGTTTTCTTCTCAATGAATGGTTTTTGCATCACGTTTCTCGAGGTAAACATTCAATTATAATCTGTTTTAACCATAAATATAAAAAAATTCAACTTAAAATCGATTATGAGATTATATAACCATTTAAAGGGAGAAACAAATCTTTTAAAGGCATAAGTGACTATAAAAAAAGTTTTCTTCTCAATGAATGGTTTTTGCATCACGTTTCTCGAGGTAAACATTCAATTATAATCTGTTTTAACCATAAATGTAAAAAAATTCAACTTAAAATCTATTATGAGATTATATAACCATTTAAAGGGAGAAACAAAGCTTTTGAAGGCATAAGTGACTATAAAAGAAGTTTTCTTCTCAATGAATGGTTTTTGCATCACGTTTCTCGAGGTAAACATTCAATTATAATCTGTTTTAACCAAAAATGTAAAAAAATTCAACTTAAAATCTATTATGAGATTATATAACCATTTAAAGGGAGAAACAAAGCTTTTGAAGGCATAAGTGACTATAAAAGAAGTTTTCTTCTCAATGAATGGTTTTTGCATCACGTTTCTCGAGGTAAACATTCAATAATAATCTGTTTTAACCAAAAATGTCAAAAAAATATAACTTAAAATCAATTATGAGATTATATAACCATTTAAAGGGAGAAACAAAGCTTTTGAAGGCATAAGTGACTATAAAAGAAGTTTTCTTCTCAATGAATGGCTTTCGCTTCAAGATTCTCAAGGTAAACATTCAATTATAATCTGTTTTAACCAAAAATGTAAAAAAATTCAACTTAAAATCAATTATGAGATTATATAACCATTTAAAGGGAGAAACAAAGCTTTTGAAGGCATAAGTGACTATAAAAGAAGTTTTCTTCTCAATGAATGCTTTTTGCATCACATTTCTCGAGGTAAACATTCAATTATAATCTGTTTTAACCATAAATATAAAAAAATTCAACTTAAAATCGATTCTGAGATTATATAACCATTTAAAGGGAGAAACAAATCTTTTGAAGGCATAAGTGACTATAAAAGAAGGTTTCTTCTCAATGAATGGTTTTTGCATCACGTTTCTCGAGGTAAACATTCAATTATAATCTGTTTTAACCATAAATGTAAAAAAATTCAACTTAAAATCTATTATGAGATTATATAACCATTTAAAGGGAGAAACAAAGCTTTTGAAGGCATAAGTGACTATAAAAGAAGTTTTCTTCTCAATGAATGGTTTTTGCATCACGTTTCTCGAGGTAAACATTCAATTATAATCTGTTTTAACCAAAAATGTAAAACAGTTCAACTTAAAATCAATTATGAGAATATATAACCATTTAAAGGGAGAAACAAAGCTTTTGAAGGCATAAGTGACTATAAAAGAAGTTTTCTTCTCAATGAATCGTTTTTGCATCACGTTTCTCGAGGTAAACATTCAATTATAATCTGTTTTAACCAAAAATGTAAAAAAAACTCAACTTAAAATCAATTATGAGATTATATAACCATTTAAAGGGAGAAACAAAGCTTTTGAAGGCATAAGTGACTATAAAAGAAGTTTTCTTCTCAATGAATGCTTTTTGCATCACGTTTCTCGAGGTAAACATTCAATTATAATCTGTTTTAACCATAAATATAAAAAAATTCAACTTAAAATCGATTATGAGATTATATAACCATTTAAAGGGAGAAACAAAGCTTTTGAAGGCATAAGTGACTATAAAAGAAGTTTTCTTCTCAATGAATGCTTTTTGCATCACATTTCTCGAGGTAAACATTCAATTATAATCTGTTTTAACCATAAATATAAAAAAATTCAACTTAAAATCGATTATGAGATTATATAACCATTTAAAGGGAGAAACAAATCTTTTGAAGGCATAAGTGACTATAAAAGAAGGTTTCTTCTCAATGAATGGTTTTTGCATCACGTTTCTCGAGGTAAACATTCAATTATAATCTGTTTTAACCAAGAATGTAAAAAAATTCAACTTAAAATCAATTATCAGATTATATTACCATTTAAAGGGAGAAACAAAGCTTTTGAAGGCATAAGTGACTATAAAAGAAGTTTTCTTCTCAATGAATGGTTTTTGCATCACGTTTCTCAAGGTAAACATTCAATTATAATCTGTTTTAACCATAAATATAAAAATATTCAACTTAAAATCTATTATGAGATTATATAACCATTTAAAGGGAGAAACAAAGCTTTTGAAGGCATAAGTGACTATAAAAGAAGTTTTCTTCTCAATGAATGACTTTTGCATCACGTTTTTCGAGGTAAACATTCAATTATAATCTGTTTTAACCAAAAATGTAAAAAAATTCAACTTAAAGTCTGTTATGAGATTATATAACCATTTAAAGGGAGAAACAAAGCTTTTGAAGGCATAAGTGACTATAAAAGAAGTTTTCTTCTCAATGAATGCTTTTTGCATCACGTTTCTCGAGGTAAACATTCAATTATAATCTGTTTTAACCAAAAATGTAGAAAAAATGCAACTTAAAATCAATTATGAGATTATATAACCATTTAAAGGGAGAAACAAAGCTTTTGAAGGCATAAGTGAATATAAAAGAAGTTTTCTTCTCAATGAATGATTTTTGCATCACGTTTCTCGAGGTAAACATTCAATTATAATCTATTTTAACCAAAAATGTAAAAATATTCAACTTAAAGTCTATTATGAGATTATATAACCATTTAAAAGGAGAAACAAAGCTTTTGAAGGCATAAGTGACTATAAAAGAAGTTTTCTTCTCAATGAATGCTTTTTGCATCACGTTTCTCGAGGTAAACATTCAATTATAATCTGTTTTAACCAAAAATGTAAAAAAAATGCAACTTAAAATCAATTATGAGATTATATAACCATTTAAAGGGAGAAACAAAGCTTTTGAAGGCATAAGTGACTATAAAAGAAGTTTTCTTCTCAATGAATGGCTTTCGCTTCAAGATTCTCGAGGTAAACATTCAATTATAATCTGTTTTAACCAAAAATGTAAAAAAATTCAACTTAAAATCAATTATGAGATTATATAACCATTTAAAGGGAGAAACAAAGTTTTTGAAGGCATAAGTGACTATAAAAGAAGTTTTCTTCTCAATGAATGCTTTTTGCATCACGTTTCTCGAGGTAAACATTCAATTATAATCTGTTTTAAACATAAATATAAAAAAATTCAACTTAAAATCGATTATGAGATTATATAACCATTTAAAGGGAGAAACAAATCTTTTAAAGGCATAAGTGACTATAAAAGAAGGTTTCTTCTCAATGAATGGTTTTTGCATCACGTTTCTCGTGGTAAACATTCAATTATAATCTGTTTTAACCATAAATGTAAAAAAATTCAACTTAAAATCTATTATGAGATTATATAACCATTTAAAGGGAGAAACAAAGCTTTTGAAGGCATAAGTGACTATAAAAGAAGTTTTCTTCTCAATGAATGGTTTTTGCATCACGTTTCTCGAGGTAAACTTTCAATTATAATCTGTTTTAACCAAAAATGTAAAAAAATTCAACTTAAAATCTATTATGAGATTATATAACCATTTAAAGGGAGAAACAAAGCTTTTGAAGGCATAAGTGACTATAAAAGAAGTTTTCTTCTCAATGAATGGTTTTTGCATCACGTTTCTCGAGGTAAACATTCAATTATAATCTGTTTTAACCATAAATATAAAAAAATTCAACTTAAAATCAATTATGAGATTATATAACCGTTTAAAGGGAGAAACAAATCTTTTGAAGGCATAAGTGACTATAAAAGAATGTTTCATCTCAATGAATGGTTTTTGCATCACGTTTCTCGAGGTAAACATTCAATTATAATCTGTTTTAACCATAAATGTAAAAAAATTCAACTTAAAATCTATTATGAGATTATATAACCATTTAAAGGGAGAAACAAAGCTTTTGAAGGCATAAGTGACTATAAAAGAAGTTTTCTTCTCAATGAATGATTTTTGCATCACGTTTCTCGAGGTAAACATTCAATTTTAATCTGTTTTAACCAAAAATGTAAAAAAAATTCAACTTAAAGTCTATTATGAGATTATATAACCATTTAAAAGGAGAAACAAAGCTTTTGAAGGCATAAGTGACTATAAAAGAAGTTTTCTTCTCAATGAATGATTTTTGCATCACGTTTCTCGAGGTAAACATTCAATTATAATCTGTTTTAACCAAAAATATAAAAAAATTCAACTTAAAATCTATTATGAGATTATATAACCATTTAAAAGAAGAAACAAAGCTTTTGAAGGCATAAGTGACTATAAAAGAAGTTTTCTTCTCAATGAATGCTTTTTGCATCACGTTTCTCGAGGTAAACATTCAATTATATTCTGTTTTAACCAAAAATGTAAAAAAAATGCAACTTAAAATCAATTATGAGATTATATAACCATTTAAAGGGAGAAACAAAGCTTTTGAAGGCATAAGTGACTATAAAAGAAGTTTTCTTCTCAATGAATGGCTTTCGCTTCAAGATTCTCGAGGTAAACATTCAATTATAATCTGTTTTAACCAAAAATGTAAAAAAATTCAACTTAAAATCAATTATGAGATTATATAACCATTTAAAGGGAGAAACAAAGCTTTTGAAGGCATAAGTGACTATGAAAGAAGTTTTCTTCTCAATGAATGGTTTTTGCATCACGTTTCTCGAGGTAAACATTCAATTATAATCTGTTTTAACCATAAATATAAAAAAATTCAACTTAAAATCGATTATGAGATTATATAACCATTTAAAGGGAGAAACAAATCTTTTAAAGGCATAAGTGACTAATAAAAAAGGTTTCTTCTCAATGAATGGTTTTTGCATCACGTTTCTCGAGGTAAACATTCAATTATAATCTGTTTTAACCATAAATGTAAAAAAATTCAACTTAAAATCTATTATGAGATTATATAACCATTTAAAGGGAGAAACAAAGCTTTTGAAGGCATAAGTGACTATAAAAGAAGTTTTCTTCTCAATGAATGGTTTTTGCATCACGTTTCTCGAGGTAAACATTCAATTATAATCTGTTTTAATCAAAAATGTAAAAAAATTCAACTTAAAATCTATTATGAGATTATATAACCATTTAAAGGGAGAAACAAAGCTTTTGAAGGCATAAGTGACTATAAAAAAAGTTTCTTCTCAATGAATGGTTTTTGCATCACGTTTCTCGAGGTAAACATTCAATAATAATCTGTTTTAACCTAAAATGTCAAAAAAATGTAACTTAAAATCAATTATGAGATTATATAACCATTTAAAGGGAGAAACAAAGCTTTTGAAGGCATAAGTGACTATAAAAGAAGTTTTCTTCTCAATGAATGGCTTTCGCTTCAAGATTCTCAAGGTAAACATTCAATTATAATCTGTTTTAACCAAAAATGTAAAAAAATTCAACTTAAAATCAATTATGAGATTATATAACCATTTAAAGGGAGAAACAAAGCTTTTGAAGGCATAAGTGACTATAAAAGAAGTTTTCTTCTCAATGAATGCTTTTTGCATCACATTTCTCGAGGTAAACATTCAATTATAATCTGTTTTAACCATAAATATAAAAAAATTCAACTTAAAATCGATTATGAGATTATATAACCATTTAAAGGGAGAAACAAATCTTTTGAAGGCATAAGTGACTATAAAAGAAGGTTTCTTCTCAATGAATGGTTTTTGCATCACGTTTCTCGAGGTAAACATTCAATTATAATCTGTTTTAACCATAAATGTAAAAAAATTCAACTTAAAATCTATTATGAGATTATATAACCATTTAAAGGGAGAAACAAAGCTTTTGAAGGCATAAGTGACTATAAAAGAAGTTTTCTTCTCAATGAATGGTTTTTGCATCACGTTTCTTGAGGTAAACATTCAATTATAATCTGTTTTAACCATAAATATAAAAAAATTCAACTTAAAATCAATTATGAGATTATATAACCATTTAAAGGGAGAAACAAATCTTTTGAAGGCATAAGTGACTATAAAAGAAGGTTTCTTCTCAATGAATGGTTTTTGCATCACGTTTCTCGAGGTAAACATTCAATTATAATCTGTTTTAACCATAAATGTAAAAAAATTCAACTTAAAATCTATTATGAGATTATATAAAAATTTAAAGGGAGAAACAAAGCTTTTGAAGGCATAAGTGACTATAAAAGAAGTTTTCTTCTCAATGAATGGTTTTTGCATCACGTTTCTCGAGGTAAACATTCAATTATAATCTGTTTTAACCAAAAATGTAAAAAAATTCAACTTAAAATCTATTATGAGATTATATAACCATTTAAAGGGAGAAACAAAGCTTTTGAAGGCATAAGTGACTATAAAAGAAGTTTTCTTCTCAATGAATGGTTTTTGCATCACGTTTCTCGAGGTAAACATTCAATAATAATCTGTTTTAACCAAAAATGTCAAAAAAATATAACTTAAAATCAATTATGAGATTATATAACCATTTAAAGGGAGAAACAAAGCTTTTGAAGGCATAAGTGACTATAAAAGAAGTTTTCTTATCAATGAATGGCTTTCGCTTCAAGATTCTCAAGGTAAACATTCAATTATAATCTGTTTTAACCAAAAATGTAAAAAAATTCAACTTAAAATCAATTATGAGATTATATAACCATTTAAAGGGAGAAACAAAGCTTTTGAAGGCATAAGTGACTATAAAAGAAGTTTTCTTCTCAATGAATGCTTTTTGCATCACATTTCTCGAGGTAAACATTCAATTATAATCTGTTTTAACCATAAATATAAAAAAATTCAACTTAAAATCGATTCTGAGATTATATAACCATTTAAAGGGAGAAACAAATCTTTTGAAGGCATAAGTGACTATAAAAGAAGGTTTCTTCTCAATGAATGGTTTTTGCATCACGTTTCTCGAGGTAAACATTCAATTATAATCTGTTTTAACCATAAATGTAAAAAAATTCAACTTAAAATCTATTATGAGATTATATAACCATTTAAAGGGAGAAACAAAGCTTTTGAAGGCATAAGTGACTATAAAAGAAGTTTTCTTCTCAATGAATGGTTTTTGCATCACGTTTCTCGAGGTAAACATTCACTTATAATCTGTTTTAACCAAAAATGTAAAACAGTTCAACTTAAAATCAATTATGAGAATATATAACCATTTAAAGGGAGAAACAAAGATTTTGAAGGCATAAGTGACTATAAAAGAAGTTTTCTTCTCAATGAATCGTTTTTGCATCACGTTTCTCGAGGTAAACATTCAATTATAATCTGTTTTAACCAAAAATGTAAAAAAAACTCAACTTAAAATCAATTATGAGATTATATAACCATTTAAAGGGAGAAACAAAGCTTTTGAAGGCATAAGTGACTATAAAAGAAGTTTTCTTCTCAATGAATGGCTTTCGCTTCAAGATTCTCAAGGTAAACATTCAATTATAATCTGTTTTAACCAAAAATGTAAAAAAATTCAACTTAAAATCAATTATGAGATTATATAACCATTTAAAGGGAGAAACAAAGCTTTTGAAGGCATAAGTGACTATAAAAGAAGTTTTCTTCTCAATGAATGCTTTTTGCATCACATTTCTCGAGGTAAACATTCAATTATAATCTGTTTTAACCATAAATATAAAAAAATTCAACTTAAAATCGATTATGAGATTATATAACCATTTAAAGGGAGAAACAAATCTTTTGAAGGCATAAGTGACTATAAAAGAAGGTTTCTTCTCAATGAATGGTTTTTGCATCACGTTTCTCGAGGTAAACATTCAATTATAATCTGTTTTAACCATAAATGTAAAAAAATTCAACTTAAAAGCTATTATGAGATTATATAACCATTTAAAGGGAGAAACAAAGCTTTTGAAGGCATAAGTGACTATAAAAGAAGTTTTCTTCTCAATGAATGGTTTTTGCATCACGTTTCTCGAGGTAAACATTCACTTATAATCTGTTTTAACCATAAATATAAAAAAATTCAACTTAAAATCAATTATGAGATTATATAACCATTTAAAGGGAGAAACAAATCTTTTGAAGGCATAAGTGACTATAAAAGAAGGTTTCTTCTCAATGAATGGTTTTTGCATCACGTTTCTCGAGGTAAACATTCAATTATAATCTGTTTTAACCATAAATGTAAAAAAATTCAACTTAAAATCTATTATGAGATTATATAACCATTTAAAGGGAGAAACAAAGCTTTTGAAGGCATAAGTGACTATAAAAGAAGTTTTCTTCTCAATGAATGATTTTTGCATCACGTTTCTCGAGGTAAACATTCAATTATAATCTGTTTTAACCAAAAATGTAAAAAAAATTCAACTTAAAGTCTATTATGAGATTATATAACCATTTAAAAGGAGAAACAAAGCTTTTGAAGGCATAAGTGACTATAAAAGAAGTTTTCTTCTCAATGAATGCTTTTTGCATCACGTTTCTCGAGGTAAACATTCAATTATAATCTGTTTTAACCAAAAATGTAAAAAAAATGCAACTTAAAATCGATTATGAGATTATATAACCATTTAAAGGGAGAAACAAAGCTTTTGAAGGCATAAGTGACTATAAAAGAAGTTTTCTTCTCAATGAATGGCTTTCGCTTCAAGATTCTCGAGGTAAACATTCAATTATAATCTGTTTTAACCAAAAATGTAAAAAAATTCAACTTAAAATCAATTATGAGATTATATAACCATTTAAAGGGAGAAACAAAGCTTTTGAAGGCATAAGTGACTATAAAAGAAGTTTTCTTCTCAATGAATGGTTTTTGCATCACGTTTCTCGAGGTAAACATTCAATTATAATCTGTTTTAACCATAAATGTAAAAAAATTCAACTTAAAATCTATTATGAGATTATATAACCATTTAAAGGGAGAAACAAAGCTTTTGAAGGCATAAGTGACTATAAAAGAAGTTTTCTTCTCAATGAATGGTTTTTGCATCACGTTTCTCGAGGTAAACATTCAATTATAATCTGTTTTAACCAAAAATGTAAAACAGTTCAACTTAAAATCAATTATGAGAATATATAACCATTTAAAGGGAGAAACAAAGCTTTTGAAGGCATAAGTGACTATAAAAGAAGTTTTCTTCTCAATGAATCGTTTTTGCATCACGTTTCTCGAGGTAAACATTCAATTATAATCTGTTTTAACCAAAAATGTAAAAAAAACTCAACTTAAAATCAATTATGAGATTATATAACCATTTAAAGGGAGAAACAAAGCTTTTGAAGGCATAAGTGACTATAAAAGAAGTTTTCTTCTCAATGAATGCTTTTTGCATCACGTTTCTCGAGGTAAACATTCAATTATAATCTGTTTTAACCATAAATATAAAAAAATTCAACTTAAAATCGATTATGAGATTATATAACCATTTAAAGGGAGAAACAAAGCTTTTGAAGGCATAAGTGACTATAAAAGAAGTTTTCTTCTCAATGAATGCTTTTTGCATCACATTTCTCGAGGTAAACATTCAATTATAATCTGTTTTAACCATAAATATAAAAAAATTCAACTTAAAATCGATTATGAGATTATATAACCATTTAAAGGGAGAAACAAATCTTTTGAAGGCATAAGTGACTATAAAAGAAGGTTTCTTCTCAATGAATGGTTTTTGCATCACGTTTCTCGAGGTAAACATTCAATTATAATCTGTTTTAACCAAGAATGTAAAAAAATTCAACTTAAAATCAATTATCAGATTATATTACCATTTAAAGGGAGAAACAAAGCTTTTGAAGGCATAAGTGACTATAAAAGAAGTTTTCTTCTCAATGAATGGTTTTTGCATCACGTTTCTCAAGGTAAACATTCAATTATAATCTGTTTTAACCATAAATATAAAAAAATTCAACTTAAAATCTATTATGAGATTATATAACCATTTAAAGGGAGAAACAAAGCTTTTGAAGGCATAAGTGACTATAAAAGAAGTTTTCTTCTCAATGAATGACTTTTGCATCACGTTTCTCGAGGTAAACATTCAATTATAATCTGTTTTAACCAAAAATGTAAAAAAATTCAACTTAAAGTCTGTTATGAGATTATATAACCATTTAAAGGGAGAAACAAAGCTTTTGAAGGCATAAGTGACTATAAAAGAAGTTTTCTTCTCAATGAATGGTTTTTGCATCACGTTTCTCGAGGTAAACATTCAATTATAATCTGTTTTAACCAAAAATGTAGAAAAAATGCAACTTAAAATCAATTATGAGATTATATAACCATTTAAAGGGAGAAACAAAGCTTTTGAAGGCATAAGTGAATATAAAAGAAGTTTTCTTCTCAATGAATGATTTTTGCATCACGTTTCTCGAGGTAAACATTCAATTATAATCTATTTTAACCAAAAATGTAAAAATATTCAACTTAAAGTCTATTATGAGATTATATAACCATTTAAAAGGAGAAACAAAGCTTTTGAAGGCATAAGTGACTATAAAAGAAGTTTTCTTCTCAATGAATGCTTTTTGCATCACGTTTCTCGAGGTAAACATTCAATTATAATCTGTTTTAACCAAAAATGTAAAAAAAATGCAACTTAAAATCAATTATGAGATTATATAACCATTTAAAGGGAGAAACAAAGCTTTTGAAGGCATAAGTGACTATAAAAGAAGTTTTCTTCTCAATGAATGGCTTTCGCTTCAAGATTCTCGAGGTAAACATTCAATTATAATCTGTTTTAACCAAAAATGTAAAAAAATTCAACTTAAAATCAATTATGAGATTATATAACCATTTAAAGGGAGAAACAAAGCTTTTGAAGGCATAAGTGACTATAAAAGAAGTTTTCTTCTCAATGAATGCTTTTTGCATCACGTTTCTCGAGGTAAACATTCAATTATAATCTGTTTTAAACATAAATATAAAAAAATTCAACTTAAAATCGATTATGAGATTATATAACCATTTAAAGGGAGAAACAAATCGTTTAAAGGCATAAGTGACTATAAAAGAAGGTTTCTTCTCAATGAATGGTTTTTGCATCACGTTTCTCGTGGTAAACATTCAATTATAATCTGTTTTAACCATAAATGTAAAAAAATTCAACTTAAAATCTATTATGAGATTATATAACCATTTAAAGGGAGAAACAAAGCTTTTGAAGGCATAAGTGACTATAAAAGAAGTTTTCTTCTCAATGAATGGTTTTTGCATCACGTTTCTCGAGGTAAACATTCAATTATAATCTGTTTTAACCAAAAATGTAAAAAAATTCAACTTAAAATCTATTATGAGATTATATAACCATTTAAAGGGAGAAACAAAGCTTTTGAAGGCATAAGTGACTATAAAAGAAGTTTTCTTCTCAATGAATGGTTTTTGCATCACGTTTCTCGAGGTAAACATTCAATTATAATCTGTTTTAACCATAAATATAAAAAAATTCAACTTAAAATCAATTATGAGATTATATAACCGTTTAAAGGGAGAAACAAATCTTTTGAAGGCATAAGTGACTATAAAAGAAGGTTTCATCTCAATGAATGGTTTTTGCATCACGTTTCTCGAGGTAAACATTCAATTATAATCTGTTTTAACCATAAATGTAAAAAAATTCAACTTAAAATCTATTATGAGATTATATAACCATTTAAAGGGAGAAACAAAGCTTTTGAAGGCATAAGTGACTATAAAAGAAGTTTTCTTCTCAATGAATGGTTTTTGCATCACGTTTCTCGAGGTAAACATTCAATTATAATCTGTTTTAACCAAAAATGTAAAACAGTTCAACTTAAAATCAATTATGAGAATATATAACCATTTAAAGGGAGAAACAAAGCTTTTGAAGGCATAAGTGACTATAAAAGAAGTTTTCTTCTCAATGAATAGTTTTTGCATCACGTTTCTCGAGGTAAACATTCAATTATAATCTGTTTTAACCAAAAATGTAAAAAAAACTCAACTTAAAATCAATTATGAGATTATATAACCATTTAAAGGGAGAAACAAAGCTTTTGAAGGCATAAGTGACTATAAAAGAAGTTTTCTTCTCAATGAATGCTTTTTGCATCACGTTTCTCGAGGTAAACATTCAATTATAATCTGTTTTAACCATAAATATAAAAAAATTCAACTTAAAATCGATTATGAGATTATATAACCATTTAAAGGGAGAAACAAAGCTTTTGAAGGCATAAGTGACTATAAAAGAAGTTTTCTTCTCAATGAATGCTTTTTGCATCACATTTCTCGAGGTAAACATTCAATTATAATCTGTTTTAACCATAAATATAAAAAAATTCAACTTAAAATCGATTATGAGATTATATAACCATTTAAAGGGAGAAACAAATCTTTTGAAGGCATAAGTGACTATAAAAGAAGGTTTCTTCTCAATGAATGGTTTTTGCATCACGTTTCTCGAGGTAAACATTCAATTATAATCTGTTTTAACCATAAATGTAAAAAAATTCAACTTAAAATCTATTATGAGATTATATAACCATTTAAAGGGAGAAACAAAGCTTTTGAAGGCATAAGTGACTATAAAAGAAGTTTTCTTCTCAATGAATGGTTTTTGCATCACGTTTCTCGAGGTAAACATTCAATTATAATCTGTTTTAACCAAAAATGTAAAACAATTCAACTTAAAATCAATTATGAGAATATATAACCATTTAAAGGGAGAAACAAAGCTTTTGAAGGCATAAGTGACTATAAAAGAAGTTTTCTTCTCAATGAATCGTTTTTGCATCACGTTTCTCGAGGTAAACATTCAATTATAATCTGTTTTAACCAAAAATGTAAAAAAAACGCAACTTAAAATCGATTATGAGATTATATAACCATTTAAAGGGAGAAACAAAGCTTTTGAAGGCATAAGTGACTATAAAAGAAGTTTTCTTCTCAATGAATGGTTTTTGCATCACGTTTCTCGAGGTAAACATTCAATTATAATCTGTTTTAACCAAAAATGTAAAAAAAATTCAACTTAAAATCTATTATGAGATTATATAACCATTTAAAGGGAGAAACAAAGCTTTTGAAGGCATAAGTGACTGTAAAAGAAGTTTTCTTCTCAATGAATGCTTTTTGCATCACGTTTCTCGAGGTAAACATTCAATTATAATCTGTTTTAACCAAAAATGTAAAAAAAACGCAACTTAAAATCGATTATGAGATTATATAACCATTTAAAGGGAGAAACAAATCTTTTGAAGGCATAAGTGACTATAAAAGAAGGTTTCTTCTCAATGAATGGTTTTTGCATCACGTTTCTCGAGGTAAACATTCAATTATAATCTGTTTTAACCATAAATGTAAAAAAATTCAACTTAAAATCTATTTTGAGATTATATAACCATTTAAAGGGAGAAACAAAGCTTTTGAAGGCATAAGTGACTATAAAAGAAGTTTTCTTCTCAATGAATGGTTTTTGCATCACGTTTCTCGAGGTAAACATTCAATTATAATCTGTTTTAACCAAAAATGTAAAACAATTCAACTTAAAATCAATTATGAGATTATATAACCATTTAAAGGGAGAAACAAAGCTTTTGAAGGCATAAGTGACTATAAAAGAAATTTTCTTCTCAATGAATGGTTTTTGCATCACGTTTCTCGAGGTAAACATTCAATTATAATCTGTTTTAACCAAAAATGTAAAAAAAACGCAACTTAAAATCGATTATGAGATTATATAACCATTTAAAGGGAGAAACAAAGCTTTTGAAGCCATAAGTGACTATAAAAGAAGTTTTCTTCTCAATGAATGCTTTTTGCATCACGTTTCTCGAGGTAAACATTCAATTATAATCTGTTTTAACCAAAAATGTAAAACAATTCAACTTAAAATCAATTATGAGATTATATAACCATTTAAAGGGAGAAACAAAGCTTTTGAAGGCATAAGTGACTATAAAAGAAGTTTTCTTCTCAATGAATGGTTTTTGCATCACGTTTCTCGAGGTAAACATTCAATTATAATCTGTTTTAACCAAAAATGTAAAACAATTCAACTTAAAATAAATTATGAGATTATATAACCATTTAAAGGGAGAAACAAAGCTTTTGAAGGCATAAGTGACTATAAAAGAAGTTTTCTTCTCAATGAATGGTTTTTGCATCACGTTTCTCGAGGTAAACATTCAATTATAGTCTGTTTTAACCAAAAATGTAAAACAATTCAACTTAAAATCAATTATGAGAATATATAACCATTTAAAGGGAGAAACAAAGCTTTTGAAGGCATAAGTGACTATAAAAGAAGTTTTCTTCTCAATGAATCGTTTTTGCATCACGTTTCTCGAGGTAAACATTCAATTATAATCTGTTTTAACGAAAAATGTAAAAAAAACTCAACTTAAAATCAATTATGAGATTATATAACCATTTAAAGGGAGAAACAAAGCTTTTGAAGGCATAAGTGACTATAAAAGAAGTTTTCTTCTCAATGAATGCTTTTTGCATCACGTTTCTCGAGGTAAACATTCAATTATAATCTGTTTTAACCAAAAATGTAAAAAAAACGCAACTTAAAATCGATTATGAGATTATATAACCATTTAATGGGAGAAACAAAGCTTTTGAAGGCATAAGTGACTATAAAAGAAGTTTTCTTCTCAATGAATGGTTTTTGCATCACGTTTCTCGAGGTGAACATTCAATTATAATCTGTTTTAACCAAAAATGTAAAAAAAATTCAACTTAAAATCTATTATGAGATTATATAACCATTTAAAGGGAGAAACAAAGCTTTTGAAGGCATAAGTGACTATAAAAGAAGTTTTCTTCTCAATGAATGGTTTTTGCATCACGTTTCTCGAGGTAAACATTCAATTATAATCTGTTTTAACCAAAAATGTAAAAAAAAACGCAACTTAAAATCGATTATGAGATTATATAACCATTTAAAGGGAGAAACAAATCTTTTGAAGGCATAAGTGACTATAAAAGAAGGTTTCTTCTCAATGAATGGTTTTTGCATCACGTTTCTCGAGGTAAACATTCAATTATAATCTGTTTTAACCATAAATGTAAAAAAATTCAACTTAAAATCTATTTTGAGATTATATAACCATTTAAAGGGAGAAACAAAGCTTTTGAAGGCATAAGTGACTATAAAAGAAGTTTTCTTCTCAATGAATGGTTTTTGCATCACGTTTCTCGAGGTAAACATTCAATTATAATCTGTTTTAACCATAAATGTAAAAAAATTCAACTTAAAATCTATTTTGAGATTATATAACCATTTAAAGGGAGAAACAAAGCTTTTGAAGGCATAAGTGACTATAAAAGAAGTTTTCTTCTCAATGAATGGTTTTTGCATCACGTTTCTCGAGGTAAACATTCAATTATAATCTGTTTTAACCAAAAATGTAAAACAATTCAACTTAAAATCAATTATGAGATTATATAACCATTTAAAGGGAGAAACAAAGCTTTTGAAGCCATAAGTGACTATAAAAGAAGTTTTCTTCTCAATGAATGGTTTTTGCATCACGTTTCTCGAGGTAAACATTCAATTATAATCTGCTTTAACGAAAAATGTAAAAAAAACGCAACTTAAAATCAATTATGAGATTATGAAACTATTTAAAGGGAAAAACAAAGCTTTTGAAGCCATAAGTGACTATAAAAGAAGTTTTCTTCTCAATGAATGGCTTTCGCTTCAAGATTCTCGAGGTAAACATTCAATTATAATATGTTTTAACCAAAAATGTATAAAAATTCAACTTAAAATCAATTATGAGATTATATAACCATTTAAAGGGAGAAACAAAGCTTTTGAAGGCATAAGTGACTATAAAAGAAGTTCTCTTCTCAATGAATACTTTTTGCATCACGTTTCTCGAGGTAAACATTCAATTATAATCTGTTTTAACCAAAAATATAAAAAAATTCAACTTAAAATCAATTATGAGATTATATAACCATTTAAAGGGAAAAACAAAGCTTTTGAAGCCATAAGTGACTATAAAAGAAGTTTTCTTCTCAATGAATGGCTTTCGCTTCAAGATTCTCGAGGTAAACATTCAATTATAATATGATTTAACCAAAAATGTAAAAAAATTCAACTTAAAATCAATTATGAGATTATATAACCATTTAAAGGGAGAAACAAAGCTTTTGAAGGCATAAGTGACTATAAAAGAAGTGTTCTTCTCAATGAATGGCTTTCGCTTCAAGATTCTCGAGGTAAACATTCAATTATAATATGTTTTAACCAAAAATGTAAAAAAATTCAACTTAAAATCAATTATGAGATTATATAACCATTTAAAGGGAGAAACAAAGCTTTTGAAGGCATAAGTGACTATAAAAGAAGTTTTCTTCTCAATGAATACTTTTTGCATCACGTTTCTCAAGGTAAACATTCAATTATAATCTGTTTTAACCAAAAATATAAAAAAATTCAACTTAAAATCGATTATGAGATTATATAACCATTTAAAGGGAGAAACAAAGCTTTTGAAGGCATAAGTGACTATAAAAGAAGTTTTCTTCTCAATGAATGCTTTTTTCATCACGTTTCTCGAGGTAAACATTCAATAATAATCTGTTTTAACCAAAAAAGTAAAAAAAATGTAACTTAAAATCAATTATGAGATTATATAACCATTTAAAGGGAGAAACAAAGCTTTTGAAGGCATAAGTGACTATAAAAGAAGTTTTCTTCTCAATGAATGGCTTTCGCTTCAAGATTCTCGAGGTAAACATTCAATTATAATCTGTTTTAACCAAAAATGTAAAAAAATTCAACTTAAAATCAATTATGAGATTATATAACCATTTAAAGGGAGAAACAAAGCTTTTGAAGGGGTAAGTGACTATAAAAGACGTTTTCTTCTCAATGAATGGTTTTTGCATCATGTTTCTCGAGGTAAACATTCAATTATAATCTGTTTTAACGAAAAATGTAAAAAAAACGCAACTTAAAATCAATTATGAGATTATATAACTATTTAAAGGGAAAAACAAAGCTTTTGAAGCCATAAGTGACTATAAAAGAAGTTTTCTTCTCAATGAATGGCTTTCGCTTCAAGATTCTCGAGGTAAACATTCAATTATAATATGTTTTAACCAAAAATGTATAAAAATCCAACTTAAAATCAATTATGAGATTATATAACCATTTAAAGGGAGAAACAAAGCTTTTGAAGGCATAAGTGACTATAAAAGAAGTTTTCTTCTCAATGAATACTTTTTGCATCACGTTTCTCGAGGTAAACATTCAATTATAATCTGTTTTAACCAAAAATGTAAAAAAAATGCAACTTAAAATCGATTATGAGATTATATAACCATTTAAAGGGAGAAACAAAGCTTCTGAAGGCATAAGTGACTATAAAAGAAGTTTTCCTCTCAATGAATGGTTTTTGCATCACGTTTCTCGAGGTAAACATTCAATTATAATATGTTTTAACCAAAAATGTAAAAAAAATTCAACTTAAAATCTATTATGAGATTATATAACCATTTAAAGGGAGAAACAAAGCTTTTGAAGGCATAAGTGACTATAAAAGAAGTTTTCTTCTCAATGAATGGTTTTTGCATCACGTTTCTCGAGGTAAACATTCAATTATAATCTGTTTTAACCAAAAATGTAAAAAAAACGCAACTTAAAATCGATTATGAGATTATATAACCATTTAAAGGGAGAAACAAATCTTTTGAAGGCATAAGTGACTATAAAAGAAGGTTTCTTCTCAATGAATGGTTTTTGCATCACGTTTCTCGAGGTAAACATTCAATTATAATCTGTTTTAACCATAAATGTAAAAAAATTCAACTTAAAATCTATTTTGAGATTATATAACCATTTAAAGGGAGAAACAAAGCTTTTGAAGGCATAAGTGACTATAAAAGAAGTTTTCTTCTCAATGAATGGTTTTTGCATCACGTTTCTCGAGGTAAACATTCAATTATAATCTGTTTTAACCAAAAATATAAAACAATTCAACTTAAAATCAATTATGAGATTATATAACCATTTAAAGGGAGAAACAAAGCTTTTGAAGCCATAAGTGACTATAAAAGAAGTTTTCTTCTCAATGAATGGTTTTTGCATCACGTTTCTCGAGGTAAACATTCAATTATAATCTGTTTTAACGAAAAATGTAAAAAAAACGCAACTTAAAATCAATTATGAGATTATGAAACTATTTAAAGGGAAAAACAAAGCTTTTGAAGCCATAAGTGACTATAAAAGAAGTTTTCTTCTCAATGAATGGCTTTCGCTTCAAGATTCTCGAGGTAAACATTCAATTATAATATGTTTTAATCAAAAATGTATAAAAATTCAACTTAAAATCAATTATGAGATTATATAACCATTTAAAGGGAGAAACAAAGCTTTTGAAGGCATAAGTGACTATAAAAGAAGTTTTCTTCTCAATGAATACTTTTTGCATCACGTTTCTCGAGGTAAACATTCAATTATAATCTGTTTTAACCAAAAATATAAAAAAATTCAACTTAAAATCTATTATGAGATTATATAACCATTTAAAGGGAGAAACAAAGCTTTTAAAGGCATAAGTGACTATAAAAGAAGTTTTCTTCTTAATGAATGCTTTTTGCATTACGTTTCTCGAGGTAAACATTCAATTATAATCTGTTTTAACCAAAAATGTAAAAAAAATACAACTTAAAATCAATTATGAGATTATATAACCATTTAAAGGGAGAAACAAAGCTTTTGAAGGCATAAGTGACTATAAAAGAAGTTTTCTTCTCAATGACTGGCTTTCGCTTCAAGATTCTCGAGGTAAACATTCAATTATAATCTGTTTTAAACAAAAATGTAAAAAAATTCAACTTAAAATCTATTATGAGATTATATAACCATTTAAAGGGAGAAACAAAGCTTTTGAAGGCATAAGTGACTATAAAAGAAGTTTTCTACTCAATGAATGCTTTTTGCATCACGTTTCTCGAGGTAAACATTCAATTATAATCTGTTTTAACCAAAAATGTAAAAAAATTCAACTTAAAATCAATTATGAGATTATATAACCATTTAAAGGGAGAAACAAAGCTTTTGAAGGCATAAGTGACTATAAAAGAAGTTTTCTTCTCAATGAATGGCTTTCGTTTCAAGATTCTCGAGGTAAACATTCAATTATAATCTGTTTTAACCAAAAATATAAAAAAATTCAACTTAAAATCAATTATGAGATTATATAACCATTTAAAGGGAGAAACAAAGCTTTTGAAGGCATAAGTGACTATAAAAGAAGTTTTCTTCTTAATGAATGCTTTTTGCATCACGTTTCTCGAGGTAAACATTCAATTATAATCTGTTTTAACGAAAAATGTAAAAAAAACGCAACTTAAAATCAATTATGAGATTATATAACTATTTAAATGGAAAAAGAAAGCTTTTGAAGCCATAAGTGACTATAAAAGAAGTTTTCTTCTCAATGAATGGCTTTCGCTTCAAGATTCTCGAGGTAAACATTCCATTATAATATGTTTTAACCAAAAATGTATAAAAATTCAACTTAAAATCAATTATGAGATTATATAACCATTTAAAGGGAGAAACAAAGCTTTTGAAGGCATAAGTGACTATAAAAGAAGTTTTCTTCTCAATGAATACTTTTTGCATCACGTTTCTCGAGGTAAACATTCAATTATAATCTGTTTTAACCAAAAATATAAAAAAATTCAACTTAAAATCTATTATGAGATTATATAACCATTTAAAGGGAGAAACAAAGCTTTTGAAGGCATAAGTGACTATAAAAGAAGTTTTCTTCTTAATGAATGCTTTTTGCATCACGTTTCTCGAGGTAAACATTCAATTATAATCTGTTTTAACCAAAAATGTAAAAAAAATGCAACTTAAAATCAATTATCAGATTATATAACCATTTAAAGGGAGAAACAAAGCTTTTGAAGGCATAAGTGACTATAAAAGAAGTTTTCTTCTCAATGAATGGCTTTCGCTTCAAGATTCTCGAGGTAAACATTCAATTATAATCTGTTTTAATCAAAAATGTAAAAAAATTCAACTTAAAATCAATTATGAGATTATATAACCATTTAAAGGGAGAAACAAAGCTTTTGAAGGCATAAGTGACTATAAAAGAAGTTTTCTTCTCAATGAATGGTTTTTGCATCACGTTTCTCGAGGTAAACATTCAATTATAATCTGTTTTAACCATAAATATAAAAAAATTCAACTTAAAATCGATTATGAGATTATATAACCATTTAAAGGGAGAAACAAATCTTTTGAAGGCATAAGTGACTATAAAAGAAGGTTTCTTCTCAATGAATGGTTTTTGCATCACGTTTCTCGAGGTAAACATTCAATTATAATCTGTTTTAACCATAAATGTAAAAAAATTCAACTTAAAATCTATTATGAGATTATATAACCATTTAAAGGGAGAAACAAAACTTTTGAAGGCATAAGTGACTATAAAAGAAGTTTTCTTCTCAATGAATGGTTTTTGCATCACGTTTCTCGAGGTAAACATTCAATTATAATCTGTTTTAACCAAAAATGTAAAACAATTCAACTTAAAATCAATTATGAGAATATATAACCATTTAAAGGGAGAAACAAAGCTTTTGAAGGCATAAGTGACTATAAAAGAAGTTTTCTTCTCAATGAATGGTTTTTGCATCACGTTTCTCGAGGTAAACATTCAATTATAATCTGTTTTAACCAAAAATGTAAAAAAAACTCAACTTAAAATCAATTATGAGATTATATAACCATTTAAAGGGAGAAACAAAGCTTTTGAAGGCATAAGTGACTATAAAAGAAGTTTTCTTCTCAATGAATGGTTTTTGCATCACGTTTCTCGAGGTAAACATTCAATTATAATCTGTTTTAACCAAAAATGTAAAAAAAACGCAACTTAAAATCGATTATGAGATTATATAACCATTTAAAGGGAGAAACAAATCTTTTGAAGGCATAAGTGACTATAAAAGAAGGTTTCTTCTCAATGAATGGTTTTTGCATCACGTTTCTCGAGGTAAACATTCAATTATAATCTGTTTTAACCAAAAATGTAAAACAATTCAACTTAAAATCAATTATGAGATTATATAACCATTTAAAGGGAGAAACAAAGCTTTTGAAGCCATAAGTGACTATAAAAGAAGTTTTCTTCTCAATGAATGGTTTTTGCATCACGTTTCTCGAGGTAAACATTCAATTATAATCTGTTTTAACGAAAAATGTAAAAAAAATGCAACTTAAAATCAATTATGAGATTATATAACTATTTAAAGGGAAAAACAAAGCTTTTGAAGCCATAAGTGACTATAAAAGAAGTTTTCTTCTCAATGAATGGCTTTCGCTTCAAGATTCTCGAGGTAAACATTTAATTATAATATGTTTTAACCAAAAATGTATAAAAATTCAACTTAAAATCAATTATGAGATTATATAACCATTTAAAGGGAGAAACAAAGCTTTTGAAGGCATAAGTGACTATAAAAGAAGTTTTCTTCTCAATGAATACTTTTTGCATCACGTTTCTCGAGGTAAACATTCAATTATAATCTGTTTTAACCAAAAATATAAAAAAATTCAACTTAAAATCTATTATGAGATTATATAACCATTTAAAGGGAGAAACAAAGCATTTAAAGGCATAAGTGACTATAAAAGAAGTTTTCTTCGTAATGAATGCTTTTTGCATTACGTTTCTCGAGGTAAACATTCAATTATAATCTGTTTTAACCAAAAATGTAAAAAAAATGCAACTTAAAATCAATTATGAGATTATATAACCATTTAAAGGGAGAAACAAAGCTTTTGAAGGCATAAGTGACTATAAAAGAAGTTTTCTTCTCAATGAATGGCTTTCGCTTCAAGATTCTCGAGGTAAACATTCAATTATAATCTGTTTTAACCAAAAATGTAAAAAAATTCAACTTAAAATCTATTATGAGATTATATAACCATTTAAAGGGAGAAACAAAGCTTTTGAAGGCATAAGTGACTATAAAAGAAGTTTTCTTCTCAATGAATGCTTTTTGCATCACGTTTCTCGAGGTAAACATTCAATTATAATCTGTTTTAACCAAAAATGTAAAAAAATTCAACTTAAAATCAATTATGAGATTATATAACCATTTAAAGGGAAAAACAAAGCTTTTGAAGCCATAAGTGACTATAAAAGAAGTTTTCTTCTCAATGAATGGCTTTCGCTTCAAGATTCTCGAGGTAAACATTCAATTATAATCTGTTTGAACCAAAAATTTAAAACAATTCAACTTCAAATCTATTATGAGATTATATAACCATTTAAAGGGAGAAACAAAGCTTTTGAAGGCATAAGTGACTATAAAAGAAGCTTTCTTCTCAATGAATGATTTTTGCATCACGTTTCTCAAGGTAAACCTTCAATTATAATCTGTTTTAACCAAAAATGTAAAAAAATTCAACTTAAAATCTATTATGAGATTATATAACCATTTAAAGGGAGAAACAAAGCTTTTGAAGGCATAAGTGACTATCAAAGAAGTTTTCTTCTTAATGAATGCTTTTTGCATCACGTTTCTCGAGGTAAACATTCAATTATAATCTGTTTTAACCAAAAATGTAAAAAAAATGCAACTTAAAATCAATTATGAGATTATATAACCATTTAAAGGGAGAAACAAAGCTTTTGAAGGCATAAGTGACTATAAAAGAAGTTTTCTTCTCAATGAATGGCTTTCGCTTCAAGATTCTCGAGGTAAACATTCAATTATAATCTGTTTTAATCAAAAATATAAAAAAATTCAACTTAAAATCAATTATGAGATTATATAACCATTTAAAGGGAGAAACAAAGCTTTTGAAGGCATAAGTGACTATAAAAGAAGTTTTCTTCTCAATGAATGGTTTTTGCATCACGTTTCTCAAGGTAAACATTCAATTGTAATCTGTTTTAAACAAAAATGTAAAAAAATTCAACTTAAAATCAATTATGAGATTATATAACCATTTAAAGGGAGAAACAAAGCTTTTGAAGGTATAAGTGACTATAAAAGAAGTTTTCTTCTCAATGAATAGTTTTTGCATCACGTTTCTCGAGGTAAACATTCAATTATAATCTGTTTTAACCATAAATATAAAAAAATTCAACTTAAAATCTATTATGAGATTATATAACCATTTAAAGGGAGAAACAAAGCTTTTGAAGGCATAAGTGACTATAAAAGAAGCTTTCTTCTCAATGAATGATTTTTGCATCACGTTTCTCAAGGTAAACATTCAATTATAATCTGTTTTAACCAAAAACGTAAAAAAATTCAACTTAAAATCTATTATGAGATTATATAACCATTTAAAGGGAGAAACAAAGCTTTTGAAGGCATAAGTGACTATAAAAGAAGTTTTCTTCTCAATGAATGGTTTTTGCATCACGTTTCTCGAGGTAAACATTCAATTATAATCTGCTTTAACCAAAAATGTAAAAAAATTCAACTTAAAATCAATTATGAGAATATATAACCATTTAATGGGAGAAACAAAGCTTTTGAAGGTATAAGTGACTATAAAAGAGGTTTTCTTCTCAATGAATGCTTTTTGCATCACGTTTCTAGAGGTAAACATTCAATTATAATCTGTTTTAACCAAAAATATAAAAAAATTCAACTTAAAATCGATTATGAGATTATATAACCATTTAAAGGGAGAAACAAAGCTTTTGAAGGCATAAGTGACTATAAAAGAAGTTTTCTTCTCAATGAATGCTTTTTGCATCACGTTTCTCGAGGTAAACATTCAATTATAATCTGTTTTAACCAAAAATATAAAAAAATTCAACTTAAAATCGATTATGAGATTATATAACCATTTAAAGGGAGAAACAAAGCTTTTGAAGGCATAAGTGACTATAGAAGAAGTTTTCTTCTCAATGAATGATTTTTTCATCACGTTTCTCGAGGTAAACATTCAATAATAATCTGTTTTAACCAAAAATGTAAAAAAAATGTAACTTAAAATCAATTATGAGATTATATAACCATTTAAAGGGAGAAACAAAGCTTTTGAAGGCATAAGTGACTATAAAAGAAATTTTCTTCTCAATGAATGGCTTTCGCTTCAAGATTCTCGAGGTAAACATTCAATTATAATCTGTTTTAACCAAAAATGTAAAAAAATTCAACTTAAAATCAATTATGAGATTATATAACCATTTAAAGGGAGAAACAAAGCTTTTGAAGGCATAAGTGACTATAAAAGAAGTTTTCTTCTCAATGAATGGCTTTCGCTTCAAGATTCTCGAGGTAAACATTCAATTATAATCTGTTTTAACCAAAAATGTAAAAAAATTCAACTTAAAATCAATTATGAGATTATATAACCATTTAAAGGGAGAAACAAAGCTTTTGAAGGCATAAGTGACTATAAAAGAAGTTTTCTTCTCAATGAATGGCTTTCGCTTCAAGATTCTCGAGGTAAACATTCAATTATAATCTGTTTTAACCAAAAATGTAAAAAAATTCAACTTAAAATCAATTATGAGATTATATAACCATTTAAAGGGAGAAACAAAGCTTTTGAAGGCATAAGTGACTATAAAAGAAGTTTTCTTCTCAATGAATGGCTTTCGCTTCAAGATTCTCGAGGTAAACATTCAATTATAATATGTTTTAACCAAAAATGTAAAAAAATTCAACTTAAAATCAATTATGAGATTATATAACCATTTAAAGGGAGAAACAAAGCTTTTGAAGGCATAAGTGACTATAAAAGAAGTTTTCTTCTCAATGAATGGCTTTTGCTTCAAGATTCTCGAGGTAAACATTCAATTATAATCTGTTTTAACCAAAAATGTAAAAAAATTCAACTTAAAATCAATTATGAGATTATATAACCATTTAAAGGGAGAAACAAAGCTTTTGAAGGCATAAGTGACTATAAAAGAAGTTTTCTTCTCAATGAATACTTTTTGCATCACGTTTCTCGAGGTAAACATTCAATTATAATCTGTTTTAACCAAAAATATAAAAAAATTCAACTTAAAATCTATTATGAGATTATATAACCATTTAAAGGGAGAAACAAAGCTTTTGAAGGCATAAGTGACTATAAAAGAAGTTTTCTTCTCAATGAATACTTTTTGCATCACGTTTCTCGAGGTAAACATTCAATTATAATCTGCTTTAACCAAAAATGTAAAAAAATTCAACTTAAAATCAATTATGAGAATATATAACCATTTAAAGGGAGAAACAAAGCTTTTGAAGGTATAAGTGACTATAAAAGAAGTTTTCTTCTCAATGAATAGTTTTTGCATCACGTTTCTCGAGGTAAACATTCAATTATAATCTGTTTTAACCATAAATATAAAAAAATTTAACTTAAAATCTATTATGAGATTATATAACCATTTAAAGGGAGAAACAAAGCTTTTGAAGGCATAAGTGACTATAAAAGAAGCTTTCTTCTCAATGAATGATTTTTGCATCACGTTTCTCAAGGAAAACATTCAATTATAATCTGTTTTAACCAAAAATGTAAAAAAATTCAACTTAAAATCTATTATGAGATTATATAACCATTTAAAGGGAGAAACAAAGCTTTTGAAGGCATAAGTGACTATAAAAGAAGTTTTCTTCTCAATGAATGCTTTTTGCATCACGTTTCTCGAGGTAAACATTCAATTATAATCTGTTTTAACCAAAAATATAAAAAAATTCAACTTAAAATCGATTATGAGATTATATAACCATTTAAAGGGAGAAACAAAGCTTTTGAAGGCATAAGTGACTATAAAAGAAGTTTTCTTCTCAATGAATGATTTTTTCATCACGTTTCTCGAGGTAAACATTCAATAATAATCTGTTTTAACCAAAAATGTAAAAAAAATGTAACTTAAAATCAATTATGAGATTATATAACCATTTAAAGGGAGAAACAAAGCTTTTGAAGGCATAAGTGACTATAAAAGAAGTTTTCTTCTCAATGAATGGCTTTCGCTTCAAGATTCTCGAGGTAAACATTCAATTATAATCTGTTTTAACCAAAAATGTAAAAAAATTCAACTTAAAATCAATTATGAGATTATATAACCATTTAAAGGGAGAAACAAAGCTTTTGAAGGCATAAGTGACTATAAAAGAAGTTTTCTTCTCAATGAATGGCTTTCGCTTCAAGATTCTCGAGGTAAACATTCAATTATAATCTGTTTTAACCAAAAATGTAAAAAAATTCAACTTAAAATCAATTATGAGATTATATAACCATTTAAAGGGAGAAACAAAGCTTTTGAAGGCATAAGTGACTATAAAAGAAGTTTTCTTCTCAATGAATGGCTTTCGCTTCAAGATTCTCGAGGTAAACATTCAATTATAATCTGTTTTAACCAAAAATGTAAAAAAATTCAACTTAAAATCAATTATGAGATTATATAACCATTTAAAGGGAGAAACAAAGCTTTTGAAGGCATAAGTGACTATAAAAGAAGTTTTCTTCTCAATGAATGGCTTTCGCTTCAAGATTCTCGAGGTAAACATTCAATTATAATATGTTTTAACCAAAAATGTAAAAAAATTCAACTTAAAATCAATTATGAGATTATATAACCATTTAAAGGGAGAAACAAAGCTTTTGAAGGCATAAGTGACTATAAAAGAAGTTTTCTTCTCAATGAATGGCTTTTGCTTCAAGATTCTCGAGATAAACATTCAATTATAATCTGTTTTAACCAAAAATGTAAAAAAATTCAACTTAAAATCAATTATGAGATTATATAACCATTTAAAGGGAGAACCAAAGCTTTTGAAGGCATAAGTGACTATAAAAGAAGTTTTCTTCTCAATGAATACTTTTTGCATCACGTTTCTCGAGGTAAACATTCAATTATAATCTGTTTTAACCAAAAATATAAAAAAATTCAACTTAAAATCTATTATGAGATTATATAACCATTTAAAGGGAGAAACAAAGCTTTTGAAGGCATAAGTGACTATAAAAGAAGTTTTCTTCTCAATGAATGGCTTTCGCTTCAAGATTCTCGAGGTAAACATTCAATTATAATCTGTTTTAACCAAAAATGTAAAAAAATTCAACTTAAAATCAATTATGAGATTATATAACCATTTAAAGGGAGAAACAAAGCTTTTGAAGGCATAAGTGACTATAAAAGAAGTTTTCTTCTCAATGAATGGTTTTTGCATCACGTTTCTCGAGGTAAACATTCAATTATAATCTGTTTTAACCATAAATATAAAAAAATTCAAGTTAAAATCGATTATGAGATTATATAACCATTTAAAGGGAGAAACAAATCTTTTGAAGGCATAAGTGACTATAAAAGAAGGTTTCTTCTCAATGAATGGTTTTTGCATCACGTTTCTCGAGGTAAACATTCAATTATAATCTGTTTTAACCATAAATGTAAAAAAATTCAACTTAAAATCAATTATGAGATTATATAACCATTTAAAGGGAGAACCAAAGCTTTTGAAGGCATAAGTGACTATAAAAGAAGTTTTCTTCTCAATGAATACTTTTTGCATCACGTTTCTCGAGGTAAACATTCAATTATAATCTGTTTTAACCAAAAATATAAAAAAATTCAACTTAAAATCTATTATGAGATTATATAACCATTTAAAGGGAGAAACAAAGCTTTTGAAGGCATAAGTGACTATAAAAGAAGTTTTCTTCTTAATGAATGCTTTTTGCATCACGTTTCTCGAGGTAAACATTCAATTATAATCTGTTTTAACCAAAAATGTAAAAAAAATGCAACTTAAAATCAATTATGAGATTATATAACCATTTAAAGGGAGAAACAAAGCTTTTGAAGGCATAAGTGACTATAAAAGAAGTTTTCTTCTCAATGAATGGCTTTCGCTTCAAGATTCTCGAGGTAAACATTCAATTATAATCTGTTTTAACCAAAAATGTAAAAAAATTCAACTTAAAATCAATTATGAGATTATATAACCATTTAAAGGGAGAAACAAAGCTTTTGAAGGCATAAGTGACTATAAAAGAAGTTTTCTTCTCAATGAATGGTTTTTGCATCACGTTTCTCGAGGTAAACATTCAATTATAATCTGTTTTAACCATAAATATAAAAAAATTCAACTTAAAATCTATTATGAGATTATATAACCATTTAAAGGGAGAAACAAAGCTTTTGAAGGCATAAGTGACTATAAAAGAAGTTTTCTTCTTAATGAATGCTTTTTGCATCACGTTTCTCGAGGTAAACATTCAATTATAATCTGTTTTAACCAAAAATGTAAAAAAAATGCAACTTAAAATCAATTATGAGATTATATAACCATTTAAAGGGAGAAACAAAGCTTTTGAAGGCATAAGTGACTATAAAAGAAGTTTTCTTCTCAATGAATGGCTTTCGCTTCAAGATTCTCGAGGTAAACATTCAATTATAATCTGTTTTAACCAAAAATGTAAAAAAATTCAACTTAAAATCAATTATGAGATTATATAACCATTTAAAGGGAGAAACAAAGCTTTTGAAGGCATAAGTGACTATAAAAGAAGTTTTCTTCTCAATGAATGGCTTTCGCTTCAAGATTCTCGAGGTAAACATTCAATTATAATCTGTTTTAACCAAAAATGTAAAAAAATTCAACTTAAAATCTATTATGAGATTATATAACCATTTAAAGGGAGAAACAAAGCTTTTGAAGGCATAAGTGACTATAAAAGAAGTTTTCTTCTCAATGAATGGTTTTTGCATCACGTTTCTCGAGGTAAACATTCAATTATAATCTGTTTTAACCAAAAATGTAAAACAATTCAACTTAAAATCAATTATGAGAATATATAACCATTTAAAGGGAGAAACAAAGCTTTTGAAGGCATAAGTGACTATAAAAGAAGTTTTCTTCTCAATGAATGGTTTTTGCATCACGTTTCTCGAGGTAAACATTCAATTATAATCTGTTTTAACCAAAAATGTAAAAAAAACTCAACTTAAAATCAATTATGAGATTATATAACCATTTAAAGGGAGAAACAAAGCTTTTGAAGGCATAAGTGACTATAAAAGAAGTTTTCTTCTCAATGAATGCTTTTTGCATCACGTTTCTCGAGGTAAACATTCAATTATAATCTGTTTTAACCAAAAATGTAAAAAAAATGCAACTTAAAATCGATTATGAGATTATATAACCATTTAAAGGGAGAAACAAAGCTTTTGAAGGCATAAGTGACTATAAAAGAAGTTTTCTTCTCAATGAATGGTTTTTGCATCACGTTTCTCGAGGTAAACATTCAATTATAATATGTTTTAACCAAAAATGTAAAAAAAATTCAACTTAAAATCTATTATGAGATTATATAACCATTTAAAGGGAGAAACAAAGCTTTTGAAGGCATAAGTGACTATAAAAGAAGTTTTCTTCTCAATGAATGGTTTTTGCATCACGTTTCTCGAGGTAAACATTCAATTATAATCTGTTTTAACCAAAAATGTAAAAAAAACGCAACTTAAAATCGATTATGAGATTATATAACCATTTAAAGGGAGAAACAAATCTTTTGAAGGCATAAGTGACTATAAAAGAAGGTTTCTTCTCAATGAATGGTTTTTGCATCACGTTTCTCGAGGTAAACATTCAATTATAATCTGTTTTAACCATAAATGTAAAAAAATTCAACTTAAAATCTATTTTGAGATTATATAACCATTTAAAGGGAGAAACAATGCTTTTGAAGGCATAAGTGACTATAAAAGAAGTTTTCTTCTCAATGAATGATTTTTGCATCACGTTTCTCGAGGTAAACATTCAATTATAATCTGTTTTAACGAAAAATGTAAAAAAAATGCAACTTAAAATCAATTATGAGATTATATAACTATTTAAAGGGAAAAACAAAGCTTTTGAAGCCATAAGTGACTATAAAAGAAGTTTTCTTCTCAATGAATGGCTTTCGCTTCAAGATTCTCGAGGTAAACATTCAATTATAATATGTTTTAACCAAAAATGTATAAAAATTCAACTTAAAATCAATTATGAGATTATATAACCATTTAAAGGGAGAAACAAAGCTTTTGAAGGCATAAGTGACTATAAAAGAAGTTTTCTTCTCAATGAATACTTTTTGCATCACGTTTCTCGAGGTAAACATTCAATTATAATCTGTTTTAACGAAAAATGTAAAAAAAATGCAACTTAAAATCAATTATGAGATTATATAACTATTTAAAGGGAAAAACAAAGCTTTTGAAGCCATAAGTGACTATAAAAGAAGTTTTCTTCTCAATGAATGGCTTTCGCTTCAAGATTCTCGAGGTAAACATTCAATTATAATATGTTTTAACCAAAAATGTATAAAAATTCAACTTAAAATCAATTATGAGATTATATAACCATTTAAAGGGAGAAACAAAGCTTTTGAAGGCATAAGTGACTATAAAAGAAGTTTTCTTCTCAATGAATACTTTTTGCATCACGTTTCTCGAGGTAAACATTCAATTATAATCTGTTTTAACCAAAAATATAAAAAAATTCAACTTAAAATCTATTATGAGATTATATAACCATTTAAAGGGAGAAACAAAGCTTTTAAAGGCATAAGTGACTATAAAAGAAGTTTTCTTCGTAATGAATGCTTTTTGCATTACGTTTCTCGAGGTAAACATTCAATTATAATCTGTTTTAACCAAAAATGTAAAAAAAATGCAACTTAAAATCAATTATGAGATTATATAACCATTTAAAGGGAGAAACAAAGCTTTTGAAGGCATAAGTGACTATAAAAGAAGTTTTCTTCTCAATGAATGGCTTTCGCTTCAAGATTCTCGAGGTAAACATTCAATTATAATCTGTTTTAACCAAAAATGTAAAAAAATTCAACTTAAAATCTATTATGAGATTATATAACCATTTAAAGGGAGAAACAAAGCTTTTGAAGGCATAAGTGACTATAAAAGAAGTTTTCTTCTCAATGAATGCTTTTTGCATCACGTTTCTCGAGGTAAACATTCAATTATAATCTGTTTTAACCAAAAATGTAAAAAAATTCAACTTAAAATCAATTATGAGATTATATAACCATTTAAAGGGAAAAACAAAGCTTTTGAAGCCATAAGTGACTATAAAAGAAGTTTTCTTCTCAATGAATAGCTTTCGCTTCAAGATTCTCGAGGTAAACATTCAATTATAATCTGTTTGAACCAAAAATTTAAAACAATTCAACTTAAAATCTATTATGAGATTATATAACCATTTAAAGGGAGAAACAAAGCTTTTGAAGGCATAAGTGACTATAAAAGAAGCTTTCTTCTCAATGAATGATTTTTGCATCACGTTTCTCAAGGTAAACATTCAATTATAATCTGTTTTAACCAAAAATGTAAAAAAATTCAACTTAAAATCTATTATGAGATTATATAACCATTTAAAGGGAGAAACAAAGCTTTTGAAGGCATAAGTGACTATCAAAGAAGTTTTCTTCTTAATGAATGCTTTTTGCATCACGTTTCTCGAGGTAAACATTCAATTATAATCTGTTTTAACCAAAAATGTAAAAAAAATGCAACTTAAAATCAATTATGAGATTATATAACCATTTAAAGGGAGAAACAAAGCTTTTGAAGGCATAAGTGACTATAAAAGAAGTTTTCTTCTCAATGAATGGCTTTCGCTTCAAGATTCTCGAGGTAAACATTCAATTATAATATGTTTTAACCAAAAATGTAAAAAAATTCAACTTAAAATCAATTATGAGATTATATAACCGTTTAAAGGGAGAAACAAAGCTTTTGAAGGCATAAGTGACTATAAAAGAAGTTTTCTTCTCAATGAATGGTTTTTGCATCACGTTGCTCAAGGTAAACATTCAATTATAATCTGTTTTAACAAAAAATGTAAAAAAATTCAACTTAAAATCAATTATGAGATTATATAACCATTTAAAGGGAGAAACAAAGCTTTTGAAGGTATAAGTGACTATAAAAGAAGTTTTCTTCTCAATGAATAGTTTTTGCATCACGTTTCTCGAGGTAAACATTCAATTATAATCTGTTTTAACCATAAATATAAAAAAATTCAACTTAAAATCTATTATGAGATTATATAACCATTTAAAGGGAGAAACAAAGCTTTTGAAGGCATAAGTGACTATAAAAGAAGCTTTCTTCTCAATGAATGATTTTTGCATCACGTTTCTCAAGGTAAACATTCAATTATAATCTGTTTTAACCAAAAATGTAAAAAAATTCAACTTAAAATCTATTATGAGATTATATAACCATTTAAAGGGAGAAACAAAGCTTTTGAAGGCATAAGTGACTATAAAAGAAGTTTTCTTCTCAATGAATGGTTTTTGCATCACGTTTCTCGAGGTAAACATTCAATTATAATCTGCTTTAACCAAAAATGTAAAAAAATTCAACTTAAAATCAATTATGAGAATATATAACCATTTAATGGGAGAAACAAAGCTTTTGAAGGTATAAGTGACTATAAAAGAAGTTTTCTTCTCAATGAATGCTTTTTGCATCACGTTTCTCGAGGTAAACATTCAATTATAATCTGTTTTAACCAAAAATATAAAAAAATTCAACTTAAAATCGATTATGAGATTATATAACCATTTAAAGGGAGAAACAAAGCTTTTGAAGGCATAAGTGACTATAAAAGAAGTTTTCTTCTCAATGAATGCTTTTTGCATCACGTTTCTCGAGGTAAACATTCAATTATAATCTGTTTTAACCAAAAATATAAAAAAATTCAACTTAAAATCGATTATGAGATTATATAACCATTTAAAGGGAGAAACAAAGCTTTTGAAGGCATAAGTGACTATAGAAGAAGTTTTCTTCTCAATGAATGATTTTTTCATCACGTTTCTCGAGGTAAACATTCAATAATAATCTGTTTTAACCAAAAATGTAAAAAAAATGTAACTTAAAATCAATTATGAGATTATATAACCATTTAAAGGGAGAAACAAAGCTTTTGAAGGCATAAGTGACTATAAAAGAAATTTTCTTCTCAATGAATGGCTTTCGCTTCAAGATTCTCGAGGTAAACATTCAATTATAATCTGTTTTAACCAAAAATGTAAAAAAATTCAACTTAAAATCAATTATGAGATTATATAACCATTTAAAGGGAGAAACAAAGCTTTTGAAGGCATAAGTGACTATAAAAGAAGTTTTCTTCTCAATGAATGGCTTTCGCTTCAAGATTCTCGAGGTAAACATTCAATTATAATCTGTTTTAACCAAAAATGTAAAAAAATTCAACTTAAAATCAATTATGAGATTATATAACCATTTAAAGGGAGAAACAAAGCTTTTGAAGGCATAAGTGACTATAAAAGAAGTTTTCTTCTCAATGAATGGCTTTCGCTTCAAGATTCTCGAGGTAAACATTCAATTATAATCTGTTTTAACCAAAAATGTAAAAAAATTCAACTTAAAATCAATTATGAGATTATATAACCATTTAAAGGGAGAAACAAAGCTTTTGAAGGCATAAGTGACTATAAAAGAAGTTTTCTTCTCAATGAATGGCTTTCGCTTCAAGATTCTCGAGGTAAACATTCAATTATAATATGTTTTAACCAAAAATGTAAAAAAATTCAACTTAAAATCAATTATGAGATTATATAACCATTTAAAGGGAGAAACAAAGCTTTTGAAGGCATAAGTGACTATAAAAGAAGTTTTCTTCTCAATGAATGGCTTTTGCTTCAAGATTCTCGAGGTAAACATTCAATTATAATCTGTTTTAACCAAAAATGTAAAAAAATTCAACTTAAAATCAATTATGAGATTATATAACCATTTAAAGGGAGAAACAAAGCTTTTGAAGGCATAAGTGACTATAAAAGAAGTTTTCTTCTCAATGAATACTTTTTGCATCACGTTTCTCGAGGTAAACATTCAATTATAATCTGTTTTAACCAAAAATATAAAAAAATTCAACTTAAAATCTATTATGAGATTATATAACCATTTAAAGGGAGAAACAAAGCTTTTGAAGGCATAAGTGACTATAAAAGAAGTTTTCTTCTCAATGAATACTTTTTGCATCACGTTTCTCGAGGTAAACATTCAATTATAATCTGCTTTAACCAAAAATGTAAAAAAATTCAACTTAAAATCAATTATGAGAATATATAACCATTTAAAGGGAGAAACAAAGCTTTTGAAGGTATAAGTGACTATAAAAGAAGTTTTCTTCTCAATGAATAGTTTTTGCATCACGTTTCTCGAGGTAAACATTCAATTATAATCTGTTTTAACCATAAATATAAAAAAATTTAACTTAAAATCTATTATGAGATTATATAACCATTTAAAGGGAGAAACAAAGCTTTTGAAGGCATAAGTGACTATAAAAGAAGCTTTCTTCTCAATGAATGATTTTTGCATCACGTTTCTCAAGGAAAACATTCAATTATAATCTGTTTTAACCAAAAATGTAAAAAAATTCAACTTAAAATCTATTATGAGATTATATAACCATTTAAAGGGAGAAACAAAGCTTTTGAAGGCATAAGTGACTATAAAAGAAGTTTTCTTCTCAATGAATGCTTTTTGCATCACGTTTCTCGAGGTAAACATTCAATTATAATCTGTTTTAACCAAAAATATAAAAAAATTCAACTTAAAATCGATTATGAGATTATATAACCATTTAAAGGGAGAAACAAAGCTTTTGAAGGCATAAGTGACTATAAAAGAAGTTTTCTTCTCAATGAATGATTTTTTCATCACGTTTCTCGAGGTAAACATTCAATAATAATCTGTTTTAACCAAAAATGTAAAAAAAATGTAACTTAAAATCAATTATGAGATTATATAACCATTTAAAGGGAGAAACAAAGCTTTTGAAGGCATAAGTGACTATAAAAGAAGTTTTCTTCTCAATGAATGGCTTTCGCTTCAAGATTCTCGAGGTAAACATTCAATTATAATCTGTTTTAACCAAAAATGTAAAAAAATTCAACTTAAAATCAATTATGAGATTATATAACCATTTAAAGGGAGAAACAAAGCTTTTGAAGGCATAAGTGACTATAAAAGAAGTTTTCTTCTCAATGAATGGCTTTCGCTTCAAGATTCTCGAGGTAAACATTCAATTATAATCTGTTTTAACCAAAAATGTAAAAAAATTCAACTTAAAATCAATTATGAGATTATATAACCATTTAAAGGGAGAAACAAAGCTTTTGAAGGCATAAGTGACTATAAAAGAAGTTTTCTTCTCAATGAATGGCTTTCGCTTCAAGATTCTCGAGGTAAACATTCAATTATAATCTGTTTTAACCAAAAATGTAAAAAAATTCAACTTAAAATCAATTATGAGATTATATAACCATTTAAAGGGAGAAACAAAGCTTTTGAAGGCATAAGTGACTATAAAAGAAGTTTTCTTCTCAATGAATGGCTTTCGCTTCAAGATTCTCGAGGTAAACATTCAATTATAATATGTTTTAACCAAAAATGTAAAAAAATTCAACTTAAAATCAATTATGAGATTATATAACCATTTAAAGGGAGAAACAAAGCTTTTGAAGGCATAAGTGACTATAAAAGAAGTTTTCTTCTCAATGAATGGCTTTTGCTTCAAGATTCTCGAGATAAACATTCAATTATAATCTGTTTTAACCAAAAATGTAAAAAAATTCAACTTAAAATCAATTATGAGATTATATAACCATTTAAAGGGAGAACCAAAGCTTTTGAAGGCATAAGTGACTATAAAAGAAGTTTTCTTCTCAATGAATACTTTTTGCATCACGTTTCTCGAGGTAAACATTCAATTATAATCTGTTTTAACCAAAAATATAAAAAAATTCAACTTAAAATCTATTATGAGATTATATAACCATTTAAAGGGAGAAACAAAGCTTTTGAAGGCATAAGTGACTATAAAAGAAGTTTTCTTCTTAATGAATGCTTTTTGCATCACGTTTCTCGAGGTAAACATTCAATTATAATCTGTTTTAACCAAAAATGTAAAAAAAATGCAACTTAAAATCAATTATGAGATTATATAACCATTTAAAGGGAGAAACAAAGCTTTTGAAGGCATAAGTGACTATAAAAGAAGTTTTCTTCTCAATGAATGGCTTTCGCTTCAAGATTCTCGAGGTAAACATTCAATTATAATCTGTTTTAACCAAAAATGTAAAAAAATTCAACTTAAAATCAATTATGAGATTATATAACCATTTAAAGGGAGAAACAAAGCTTTTGAAGGCATAAGTGACTATAAAAGAAGTTTTCTTCTCAATGAATGGTTTTTGCATCACGTTTCTCGAGGTAAACATTCAATTATAATCTGTTTTAACCATAAATATAAAAAAATTCAAGTTAAAATCGATTATGAGATTATATAACCATTTAAAGGGAGAAACAAATCTTTTGAAGGCATAAGTGACTATAAAAGAAGGTTTCTTCTCAATGAATGGTTTTTGCATCACGTTTCTCGAGGTAAACATTCAATTATAATCTGTTTTAACCATAAATGTAAAAAAATTCAACTTAAAATCTATTATGAGATTATATAACCATTTAAAGGGAGAAACAAAGCTTTTGAAGGCATAAGTGACTATAAAAGAAGTTTTCTTCTCAATGAATGGTTTTTGCATCACGTTTCTCGAGGTAAACATTCAATTATAATCTGTTTTAACCAAAAATGTAAAACAATTCAACTTAAAATCAATTATGAGAATATATAACCATTTAAAGGGAGAAACAAAGCTTTTGAAGGCATAAGTGACTATAAAAGAAGTTTTCTTCTCAATGAATGGTTTTTGCATCACGTTTCTCGAGGTAAACATTCAATTATAATCTGTTTTAACCAAAAATGTAAAAAAAACTCAACTTAAAATCAATTATGAGATTATATAACCATTTAAAGGGAGAAACAAAGCTTTTGAAGGCATAAGTGACTATAAAAGAAGTTTTCTTCTCAATGAATGCTTTTTGCATCACGTTTCTCGAGGTAAACATTCAATTATAATCTGTTTTAACCAAAAATGTAAAAAAAATGCAACTTAAAATCGATTATGAGATTATATAACCATTTAAAGGGAGAAACAAAGCTTTTGAAGGCATAAGTGACTATAAAAGAAGTTTTCTTCTCAATGAATGGTTTTTGCATCACGTTTCTCGAGGTAAACATTCAATTATAATATGTTTTAACCAAAAATGTAAAAAAAATTCAACTTAAAATCTATTATGAGATTATATAACCATTTAAAGGGAGAAACAAAGCTTTTGAAGGCATAAGTGACTATAAAAGAAGTTTTCTTCTCAATGAATGGTTTTTGCATCACGTTTCTCGAGGTAAACATTCAATTATAATCTGTTTTAACCAAAAATGTAAAAAAAACGCAACTTAAAATCGATTATGAGATTATATAACCATTTAAAGGGAGAAACAAATCTTTTGAAGGCATAAGTGACTATAAAAGAAGGTTTCTTCTCAATGAATGGTTTTTGCATCACGTTTCTCGAGGTAAACATTCAATTATAATCTGTTTTAACCATAAATGTAAAAAAATTCAACTTAAAATCTATTTTGAGATTATATAACCATTTAAAGGGAGAAACAATGCTTTTGAAGGCATAAGTGACTATAAAAGAAGTTTTCTTCTCAATGAATGATTTTTGCATCACGTTTCTCGAGGTAAACATTCAATTATAATCTGTTTTAACGAAAAATGTAAAAAAAATGCAACTTAAAATCAATTATGAGATTATATAACTATTTAAAGGGAAAAACAAAGCTTTTGAAGCCATAAGTGACTATAAAAGAAGTTTTCTTCTCAATGAATGGCTTTCGCTTCAAGATTCTCGAGGTAAACATTCAATTATAATATGTTTTAACCAAAAATGTATAAAAATTCAACTTAAAATCAATTATGAGATTATATAACCATTTAAAGGGAGAAACAAAGCTTTTGAAGGCATAAGTGACTATAAAAGAAGTTTTCTTCTCAATGAATACTTTTTGCATCACGTTTCTCGAGGTAAACATTCAATTATAATCTGTTTTAACGAAAAATGTAAAAAAAATGCAACTTAAAATCAATTATGAGATTATATAACTATTTAAAGGGAAAAACAAAGCTTTTGAAGCCATAAGTGACTATAAAAGAAGTTTTCTTCTCAATGAATGGCTTTCGCTTCAAGATTCTCGAGGTAAACATTCAATTATAATATGTTTTAACCAAAAATGTATAAAAATTCAACTTAAAATCAATTATGAGATTATATAACCATTTAAAGGGAGAAACAAAGCTTTTGAAGGCATAAGTGACTATAAAAGAAGTTTTCTTCTCAATGAATACTTTTTGCATCACGTTTCTCGAGGTAAACATTCAATTATAATCTGTTTTAACCAAAAATATAAAAAAATTCAACTTAAAATCTATTATGAGATTATATAACCATTTAAAGGGAGAAACAAAGCTTTTAAAGGCATAAGTGACTATAAAAGAAGTTTTCTTCGTAATGAATGCTTTTTGCATTACGTTTCTCGAGGTAAACATTCAATTATAATCTGTTTTAACCAAAAATGTAAAAAAAATGCAACTTAAAATCAATTATGAGATTATATAACCATTTAAAGGGAGAAACAAAGCTTTTGAAGGCATAAGTGACTATAAAAGAAGTTTTCTTCTCAATGAATGGCTTTCGCTTCAAGATTCTCGAGGTAAACATTCAATTATAATCTGTTTTAACCAAAAATGTAAAAAAATTCAACTTAAAATCTATTATGAGATTATATAACCATTTAAAGGGAGAAACAAAGCTTTTGAAGGCATAAGTGACTATAAAAGAAGTTTTCTTCTCAATGAATGCTTTTTGCATCACGTTTCTCGAGGTAAACATTCAATTATAATCTGTTTTAACCAAAAATGTAAAAAAATTCAACTTAAAATCAATTATGAGATTATATAACCATTTAAAGGGAAAAACAAAGCTTTTGAAGCCATAAGTGACTATAAAAGAAGTTTTCTTCTCAATGAATAGCTTTCGCTTCAAGATTCTCGAGGTAAACATTCAATTATAATCTGTTTGAACCAAAAATTTAAAACAATTCAACTTAAAATCTATTATGAGATTATATAACCATTTAAAGGGAGAAACAAAGCTTTTGAAGGCATAAGTGACTATAAAAGAAGCTTTCTTCTCAATGAATGATTTTTGCATCACGTTTCTCAAGGTAAACATTCAATTATAATCTGTTTTAACCAAAAATGTAAAAAAATTCAACTTAAAATCTATTATGAGATTATATAACCATTTAAAGGGAGAAACAAAGCTTTTGAAGGCATAAGTGACTATCAAAGAAGTTTTCTTCTTAATGAATGCTTTTTGCATCACGTTTCTCGAGGTAAACATTCAATTATAATCTGTTTTAACCAAAAATGTAAAAAAAATGCAACTTAAAATCAATTATGAGATTATATAACCATTTAAAGGGAGAAACAAAGCTTTTGAAGGCATAAGTGACTATAAAAGAAGTTTTCTTCTCAATGAATGGCTTTCGCTTCAAGATTCTCGAGGTAAACATTCAATTATAATATGTTTTAACCAAAAATGTAAAAAAATTCAACTTAAAATCAATTATGAGATTATATAACCGTTTAAAGGGAGAAACAAAGCTTTTGAAGGCATAAGTGACTATAAAAGAAGTTTTCTTCTCAATGAATGGTTTTTGCATCACGTTGCTCAAGGTAAACATTCAATTATAATCTGTTTTAACAAAAAATGTAAAAAAATTCAACTTAAAATCAATTATGAGATTATATAACCATTTAAAGGGAGAAACAAAGCTTTTGAAGGTATAAGTGACTATAAAAGAAGTTTTCTTCTCAATGAATAGTTTTTGCATCACGTTTCTCGAGGTAAACATTCAATTATAATCTGTTTTAACCATAAATATAAAAAAATTCAACTTAAAATCTATTATGAGATTATATAACCATTTAAAGGGAGAAACAAAGCTTTTGAAGGCATAAGTGACTATAAAAGAAGCTTTCTTCTCAATGAATGATTTTTGCATCACGTTTCTCAAGGTAAACATTCAATTATAATCTGTTTTAACCAAAAATGTAAAAAAATTCAACTTAAAATCTATTATGAGATTATATAACCATTTAAAGGGAGAAACAAAGCTTTTGAAGGCATAAGTGACTATAAAAGAAGTTTTCTTCTCAATGAATGGTTTTTGCATCACGTTTCTCGAGGTAAACATTCAATTATAATCTGCTTTAACCAAAAATGTAAAAAAATTCAACTTAAAATCAATTATGAGAATATATAACCATTTAAAGGAGAAACAAAGCTTTTGAAGGTATAAGTGACTATAAAAGAAGTTTTCTTCTCAATGAATAGTTTTTGCATCACGTTTCTCGAGGTAAACATTCAATTATAATCTGTTTTAACCATAAATATAAAAAAATTTAACTTAAAATCTATTATGAGATTATATAACCATTTAAAGGGAGAAACAAAGCTTTTGAAGGCATAAGTGACTATAAAAGAAGTTTTCTTCTCAATGAATAGTTTTTGCATCACGTTTCTCGAGGTAAACATTCAATTATAATCTGTTTTAACCATAAATATAAAAAAATTTAACTTAAAATCTATTATGAGATTATATAACCATTTAAAGGGAGAAACAAAGCTTTTGAAGGCATAAGTGACTATAAAAGAAGTTTTCTTCTCAATGAATACTTTTTGCATCACGTTTCTCGAGGTAAACATTCAATTATAATCTGTTTTAACCAAAAATATAAAAAAATTCAACTTAAAATCGATTATGAGATTATATAACCATTTAAAGGGAGAAACAAAGCTTTTGAAGGTATAAGTGACTATAAAAGAAGTTTTCTTCTCAATGAATAGTTTTTGCATCACGTTTCTCGAGGTAAACATTCAATTATAATCTGTTTTAACCATAAATATAAAAAAATTCAACTTAAAATCAATTATGAGATTATATAACCATTTAAAGGGAGAAACAAAGCTTTTGAAGGCATAAGTGACTATAAAAGAAGCTTTCTTCTCAATGAATGATTTTTGCATCACGTTTCTCAAGGTAAACATTCAATTATAATCTGTTTTAACCAAAAATGTAAAAAAATTCAACTTAAAATCTATTATGAGATTATATAACCATTTAAAGGGAGAAACAAAGCTTTTGAAGGCATAAGTGACTATAAAAGAAGTTTTCTTCTCAATGAATGGTTTTTGCATCACGTTTCTCGAGGTAAACATTCAATTATAATCTGCTTTAACCAAAAATGTAAAAAAATTCAACTTAAAATCAATTATGAGAATATATAACCATTTAAAGGGAGAAACAAAGCTTTTGAAGGTATAAGTGACTATAAAAGAAGTTTTCTTCTCAATGAATAGTTTTTGCATCACGTTTCTCGAGGTAAACATTCAATTATAATCTGTTTTAACCATAAATATAAAAAAATTTAACTTAAAATCTATTATGAGATTATATAACCATTTAAAGGGAGAAACAAAGCTTTTGAAGGCATAAGTGATTATAAAAGAAGCTTTCTTCTCAATGAATGATTTTTGCATCACGTTTCTCAAGGAAAACATTCAATTATAATCTGTTTTAACCAAAAATGTAAAAAAATTCAACTTAAAATCTATTATGAGATTATATAACCATTTAAAGGGAGAAACAAAGCTTTTGAAGGCATAAGTGACTATAAAAGAAGTTTTCTTCTCAATGAATGCTTTTTGCATCACGTTTCTCGAGGTAAACATTCAATTATAATCTGTTTTAACCAAAAATATAAAAAAATTCAACTTAAAATCGATTATGAGATTATATAACCATTTAAAGGGAGAAACAAAGCTTTTGAAGGCATAAGTGACTATAAAAGAAGTTTTCTTCTCAATGAATGATTTTTTCATCACGTTTCTCGAGGTAAACATTCAATAATAATCTGTTTTAACCAAAAATGTAAAAAAAATGTAACTTAAAATCAATTATGAGATTATATAACCATTTAAAGGGAGAAACAAAGCTTTTGAAGGCATAAGTGACTATAAAAGAAGTTTCCTTCTCAATGAATGGCTTTCGCTTCAAGATTCTCGAGGTAAACATTCAATTATAATCTGTTTTAACCAAAAATGTAAAAAAATTCAACTTAAAATCAATTATGAGATTATATAACCATTTAAAGGGAGAAACAAAGCTTTTGAAGGCATAAGTGACTATAAAAGAAGTTTTCTTCTCAATGAATGGCTTTCGCTTCAAGATTCTCGAGGTAAACATTCAATTATAATCTGTTTTAACCAAAAATGTAAACAAATTCAACTTAAAATCAATTATGAGATTATATAACCATTTAAAGGGAGAAACAAAGCTTTTGAAGGCATAAGTGACTATAAAAGAAGTTTTCTTCTCAATGAATGGCTTTCGCTTCAAGATTCTCGAGGTAAACATTCAATTATAATCTGTTTTAACCAAAAATGTAAAAAAATTCAACTTAAAATCAATTATGAGATTATATAACCATTTAAAGGGAGAAACAAAGCTTTTGAAGGCATAAGTGACTATAAAAGAAGTTTTCTTCTCAATGAATGCTTTTTGCATCACGTTTCTCGAGGTAAACATTCAATTATAATCTGCTTTAACCAAAAATGTAAAAAAATTCAACTTAAAATCAATTATGAGAATATATAACCATTTAAAGGGAGAAACAAAGCTTTTGAAGGTATAAATGACTATAAAAGAAGTTTTCTTCTCAATGAATAGTTTTTGCATCACGTTTCTCGAGGTAAACATTCAATTATAATCTGTTTTAACCATAAATATAAAAAAATTTAACTTAAAATCTATTATGAGATTATATAACCATTTAAAGGGAGAAACAAAGCTTTTGAAGGCATAAGTGATTATAAAAGAAGCTTTCTTCTCAATGAATGATTTTTGCATCACGTTTCTCAAGGAAAACATTCAATTATAATCTGTTTTAACCAAAAATGTAAAAAAATTCAACTTAAAATCTATTATGAGATTATATAACCATTTAAAGGGAGAAACAAAGCTTTTGAAGGCATAAGTGACTATAAAAGAAGTTTTCTTCTCAATGAATGCTTTTTGCATCACGTTTCTCGAGGTAAACATTCAATTATAATCTGTTTTAACCAAAAATATAAAAAAATTCAACTTAAAATCGATTATGAGATTATATAACCATTTAAAGGGAGAAACAAAGCTTTTGAAGGCATAAGTGACTATAAAAGAAGTTTTCTTCTCAATGAATGATTTTTTCATCACGTTTCTCGAGGTAAACATTCAATAATAATCTGTTTTAACCAAAAATGTAAAAAAAATGTAACTTAAAATCAATTATGAGATTATATAACCATTTAAAGGGAGAAACAAAGCTTTTGAAGGCATAAGTGACTATAAAAGAAGTTTCCTTCTCAATGAATGGCTTTCGCTTCAAGATTCTCGAGGTAAACATTCAATTATAATCTGTTTTAACCAAAAATGTAAAAAAATTCAACTTAAAATCAATTATGAGATTATATAACCATTTAAAGGGAGAAACAAAGCTTTTGAAGGCATAAGTGACTATAAAAGAAGTTTTCTTCTCAATGAATGGCTTTCGCTTCAAGATTCTCGAGGTAAACATTCAATTATAATCTGTTTTAACCAAAAATGTAAACAAATTCAACTTAAAATCAATTATGAGATTATATAACCATTTAAAGGGAGAAACAAAGCTTTTGAAGGCATAAGTGACTATAAAAGAAGTTTTCTTCTCAATGAATGGCTTTCGCTTCAAGATTCTCGAGGTAAACATTCAATTATAATCTGTTTTAACCAAAAATGTAAAAAAATTCAACTTAAAATCTATTATGAGATTATATAACCATTTAAAGGGAGAAACAAAGCTTTTGAAGGCATAAGTGACTATAAAAGAAGTTTTCTTCTCAATGAATGCTTTTTGCATCACGTTTCTCGAGGTAAACATTCAATTATAATCTGTTTTAACCAAAAATGTAAAAAAATTCAACTTAAAATCAATTATGAGATTATATAACCATTTAAAGGGAAAAACAAAGCTTTTGAAGCCATAAGTGACTATAAAAGAAGTTTTCTTCTCAATGAATAGCTTTCGCTTCAAGATTCTCGAGGTAAACATTCAATTATAATCTGTTTGAACCAAAAATTTAAAACAATTCAACTTAAAATCTATTATGAGATTATATAACCATTTAAAGGGAGAAACAAAGCTTTTGAAGGCATAAGTGACTATAAAAGAAGCTTTCTTCTCAATGAATGATTTTTGCATCACGTTTCTCAAGGTAAACATTCAATTATAATCTGTTTTAACCAAAAATGTAAAAAAATTCAACTTAAAATCTATTATGAGATTATATAACCATTTAAAGGGAGAAACAAAGCTTTTGAAGGCATAAGTGACTATCAAAGAAGTTTTCTTCTTAATGAATGCTTTTTGCATCACGTTTCTCGAGGTAAACATTCAATTATAATCTGTTTTAACCAAAAATGTAAAAAAAATGCAACTTAAAATCAATTATGAGATTATATAACCATTTAAAGGGAGAAACAAAGCTTTTGAAGGCATAAGTGACTATAAAAGAAGTTTTCTTCTCAATGAATGGCTTTCGCTTCAAGATTCTCGAGGTAAACATTCAATTATAATATGTTTTAACCAAAAATGTAAAAAAATTCAACTTAAAATCAATTATGAGATTATATAACCGTTTAAAGGGAGAAACAAAGCTTTTGAAGGCATAAGTGACTATAAAAGAAGTTTTCTTCTCAATGAATGGTTTTTGCATCACGTTGCTCAAGGTAAACATTCAATTATAATCTGTTTTAACAAAAAATGTAAAAAAATTCAACTTAAAATCAATTATGAGATTATATAACCATTTAAAGGGAGAAACAAAGCTTTTGAAGGTATAAGTGACTATAAAAGAAGTTTTCTTCTCAATGAATAGTTTTTGCATCACGTTTCTCGAGGTAAACATTCAATTATAATCTGTTTTAACCATAAATATAAAAAAATTCAACTTAAAATCTATTATGAGATTATATAACCATTTAAAGGGAGAAACAAAGCTTTTGAAGGCATAAGTGACTATAAAAGAAGCTTTCTTCTCAATGAATGATTTTTGCATCACGTTTCTCAAGGTAAACATTCAATTATAATCTGTTTTAACCAAAAATGTAAAAAAATTCAACTTAAAATCTATTATGAGATTATATAACCATTTAAAGGGAGAAACAAAGCTTTTGAAGGCATAAGTGACTATAAAAGAAGTTTTCTTCTCAATGAATGGTTTTTGCATCACGTTTCTCGAGGTAAACATTCAATTATAATCTGCTTTAACCAAAAATGTAAAAAAATTCAACTTAAAATCAATTATGAGAATATATAACCATTTAAAGGAGAAACAAAGCTTTTGAAGGTATAAGTGACTATAAAAGAAGTTTTCTTCTCAATGAATAGTTTTTGCATCACGTTTCTCGAGGTAAACATTCAATTATAATCTGTTTTAACCATAAATATAAAAAAATTTAACTTAAAATCTATTATGAGATTATATAACCATTTAAAGGGAGAAACAAAGCTTTTGAAGGCATAAGTGACTATAAAAGAAGTTTTCTTCTCAATGAATGGCTTTTGCTTCAAGATTCTCGAGGTAAACATTCAATTATAATCTGTTTTAACCAAAAATGTAAAAAAATTCAACTTAAAATCAATTATGAGATTATATAACCATTTAAAGGGAGAAACAAAGCTTTTGAAGGCATAAGTGACTATAAAAGAAGTTTTCTTCTCAATGAATACTTTTTGCATCACGTTTCTCGAGGTAAACATTCAATTATAATCTGTTTTAACCAAAAATATAAAAAAATTCAACTTAAAATCGATTATGAGATTATATAACCATTTAAAGGGAGAAACAAAGCTTTTGAAGGTATAAGTGACTATAAAAGAAGTTTTCTTCTCAATGAATAGTTTTTGCATCACGTTTCTCGAGGTAAACATTCAATTATAATCTGTTTTAACCATAAATATAAAAAAATTTAACTTAAAATCTATTATGAGATTATATAACCATTTAAAGGGAGAAACAAAGCTTTTGAAGGCATAAGTGACTATAAAAGAAGCTTTCTTCTCAATGAATGATTTTTGCATCACGTTTCTCAAGGTAAACATTCAATTATAATCTGTTTTAACCAAAAATGTAAAAAAATTCAACTTAAAATCTATTATGAGATTATATAACCATTTAAAGGGAGAAACAAAGCTTTTGAAGGCATAAGTGACTATAAAAGAAGTTTTCTTCTCAATGAATGGTTTTTGCATCACGTTTCTCGAGGTAAACATTCAATTATAATCTGCTTTAACCAAAAATGTAAAAAAATTCAACTTAAAATCAATTATGAGAATATATAACCATTTAAAGGGAGAAACAAAGCTTTTGAAGGTATAAGTGACTATAAAAGAAGTTTTCTTCTCAATGAATAGTTTTTGCATCACGTTTCTCGAGGTAAACATTCAATTATAATCTGTTTTAACCATAAATATAAAAAAATTTAACTTAAAATCTATTATGAGATTATATAACCATTTAAAGGGAGAAACAAAGCTTTTGAGGGCATAAGTGACTATAAAAGAAGTTTTCTTCTCAATGAATAGTTTTTGCATCACGTTTCTCGAGGTAAACATTCAATTATAATCTGTTTTAACCATAAATATAAAAAAATTTAACTTAAAATCTATTATGAGATTATATAACCATTTAAAGGGAGAAACAAAGCTTTTGAAGGCATAAGTGACTATAAAAGAAGTTTTCTTCTCAATGAATACTTTTTGCATCACGTTTCTCGAGGTAAACATTCAATTATAATCTGTTTTAACCAAAAATATAAAAAAATTCAACTTAAAATCGATTATGAGATTATATAACCATTTAAAGGGAGAAACAAAGCTTTTGAAGGTATAAGTGACTATAAAAGAAGTTTTCTTCTCAATGAATAGTTTTTGCATCACGTTTCTCGAGGTAAACATTCAATTATAATCTGTTTTAACCATAAATATAAAAAAATTCAACTTAAAATCAATTATGAGATTATATAACCATTTAAAGGGAGAAACAAAGCTTTTGAAGGCATAAGTGACTATAAAAGAAGCTTTCTTCTCAATGAATGATTTTTGCATCACGTTTCTCAAGGTAAACATTCAATTATAATCTGTTTTAACCAAAAATGTAAAAAAATTCAACTTAAAATCTATTATGAGATTATATAACCATTTAAAGGGAGAAACAAAGCTTTTGAAGGCATAAGTGACTATAAAAGAAGTTTTCTTCTCAATGAATGGTTTTTGCATCACGTTTCTCGAGGTAAACATTCAATTATAATCTGCTTTAACCAAAAATGTAAAAAAATTCAACTTAAAATCAATTATGAGAATATATAACCATTTAAAGGGAGAAACAAAGCTTTTGAAGGTATAAGTGACTATAAAAGAAGTTTTCTTCTCAATGAATAGTTTTTGCATCACGTTTCTCGAGGTAAACATTCAATTATAATCTGTTTTAACCATAAATATAAAAAAATTTAACTTAAAATCTATTATGAGATTATATAACCATTTAAAGGGAGAAACAAAGCTTTTGAAGGCATAAGTGATTATAAAAGAAGCTTTCTTCTCAATGAATGATTTTTGCATCACGTTTCTCAAGGAAAACATTCAATTATAATCTGTTTTAACCAAAAATGTAAAAAAATTCAACTTAAAATCTATTATGAGATTATATAACCATTTAAAGGGAGAAACAAAGCTTTTGAAGGCATAAGTGACTATAAAAGAAGTTTTCTTCTCAATGAATGCTTTTTGCATCACGTTTCTCGAGGTAAACATTCAATTATAATCTGTTTTAACCAAAAATATAAAAAAATTCAACTTAAAATCGATTATGAGATTATATAACCATTTAAAGGGAGAAACAAAGCTTTTGAAGGCATAAGTGACTATAAAAGAAGTTTTCTTCTCAATGAATGATTTTTTCATCACGTTTCTCGAGGTAAACATTCAATAATAATCTGTTTTAACCAAAAATGTAAAAAAAATGTAACTTAAAATCAATTATGAGATTATATAACCATTTAAAGGGAGAAACAAAGCTTTTGAAGGCATAAGTGACTATAAAAGAAGTTTCCTTCTCAATGAATGGCTTTCGCTTCAAGATTCTCGAGGTAAACATTCAATTATAATCTGTTTTAACCAAAAATGTAAAAAAATTCAACTTAAAATCAATTATGAGATTATATAACCATTTAAAGGGAGAAACAAAGCTTTTGAAGGCATAAGTGACTATAAAAGAAGTTTTCTTCTCAATGAATGGCTTTCGCTTCAAGATTCTCGAGGTAAACATTCAATTATAATCTGTTTTAACCAAAAATGTAAACAAATTCAACTTAAAATCAATTATGAGATTATATAACCATTTAAAGGGAGAAACAAAGCTTTTGAAGGCATAAGTGACTATAAAAGAAGTTTTCTTCTCAATGAATGGCTTTCGCTTCAAGATTCTCGAGGTAAACATTCAATTATAATCTGTTTTAACCAAAAATGTAAAAAAATTCAACTTAAAATCAATTATGAGATTATATAACCATTTAAAGGGAGAAACAAAGCTTTTGAAGGCATAAGTGACTATAAAAGAAGTTTTCTTCTCAATGAATGGCTTTCGCTTCAAGATTCTCGAGGTAAACATTCAATTATAATATGTTTTAACCAAAAATGTAAAAAAATTCAACTTAAAATCAATTATGAGATTATATAACCGTTTAAAGGGAGAAACAAAGCTTTTGAAGGCATAAGTGACTATAAAAGAAGTTTTCTTCTCAATGAATGGCTTTCGCTTCAAGATTCTCGAGGTAAACATTCAATTATAATCTGTTTTAACCAAAAATGTAAAACAATTCAACTTAAAATCAATTATGAGATTATATAACCATTTAAAGGGAGAAACAAAGCTTTTGAAGGCATAAGTGACTATAAAAGAAGTTTTCTTCTCAATGAATGCTTTTTTCTTCACGTTTCTAGAGGTAAACATTCAATAATAATCTGTTTTAACCAAAAATGTAAAAAAAATGTAACTTAAAATCAATTATGAGATTATATAACCATTTAAAGGGAGAAACAAAGCTTTTGAAGGCATAAGTGACTATAAAAGAAGTTTTCTTCTCAATGAATGGCTTTCGCTTCAAGATTCTCGAGGTAAACATTCAATTATAATCTGTTTTAACCAAAAATGTAAAAAAATTCAACTTAAAATCAATTATGAGATTATATAACCATTTAAAGGGAGAAACAAAGCTTTTGAAGGCATAAGTGACTATAAAAGAAGTTTTCTTCTCAATGAATGGCTTTCGCTTCAAGATTCTCGACGTAAACATTCAATTATAATCTGTTTTAACCAAAAATGTAAAAAAATTCAACTTAAAATCAATTATGAGATTATATAACCATTTAAAGGGAGAAACAAAGCTTTTGAAGGCATAAGTGACTATAAAAGAAGTTTTCTTCTCAATGAATGGCTTTCGCTTCAAGATTCTCGAGGTAAACATTCAATTATAATCTGTTTTAACTAAAAATGTAAAAAAATTCAACTTAAAATCAATTATGAGATTATATAACCATTTAAAGGGAGAAACAAAGCTTTTGAAGGCATAAGTGACTATAAAAGAAGTTTTCTTCTCAATGAATGCTTTTTGCATCACGTTTCTCGAGGTAAACATTCAATAATAATCTGTTTTAACCAAAAATGTAAAAAAATTCAACTTAAAATCAATTATGAGATTATATAACCATTTAAAGGGAAAAACAAAGCTTTTGAAGCCATAAGTGACTATAAAAGAAGTTTTCTTCTCAATGAATAGCTTTCGCTTCAAGATTCTCGAGGTAAACATTCAATTATAATCTGTTTTAACCAAAAATGTAAAAAAATTCAACTTAAAATCAATTATGAGATTATATAACCATTTAAAGTGAGAAACAAAGCTTTTGAAGGCATAAGTGACTATAAAAGAAGTTTTCTTCTCAATGAATGGCTTTCGCTTCAAGATTCTCGAGGTAAACATTCAATTTTAATCTGTTTTAACCAAAAATGTAAAAAAATTCAACTTAAAATCAATTATGAGATTATATAACCATTTAAAGGGAGAAACAAAGCTTTTGAAGGCATAAGTGACTATAAAAGAAGTTTTCTTCTCAATGAATGGCTTTCGCTTCAAGATTCTCGAGGTAAACATTCAATTATAATCTGTTTTAACCAAAAATGTAAAAAAATTCAACTTAAAATCAATTATGAGATTATATAACCATTTAAAGGGAGAAACAAAGCTTTTGAAGGCATAAGTGACTATAAAAGAAGTTTTCTTCTCAATGAATGGTTTTTGCATCACGTTTCTCGAGGTAAACATTCAATTATAATCTGTTTTAACCATAAATATAAAAAAATTCAACTTAAAATCGATTATGAGATTATATAACCATTTAAAGGGAGAAACAAATCTTTTGAAGGCATAAGTGACTATAAAAGAAGGTTTCTTCTCAATGAATGGTTTTTGCATCACGTTTCTCGAGGTAAACATTCAATTATAATATGTTTTAACCAAAAATGTAAAAAAATTCAACTTAAAATCTATTATGAGATTATATAACCATTTAAAGGGAGAAACAAAGCTTTTGAAGGCATAAGTGACTATAAAAGAAGTTTTCTTCTCAATGAATGGCTTTCGCTTCAAGATTCTCGAGGTAAACATTCAATTATAATCTGTTTTAACCAAAAATGTAAAAAAATTCAACTTAAAATCAATTATGAGATTATATAACCATTTAAAGGGAGAAACAAAGCTTTTGAAGGCATAAGTGACTATAAAATAAGTTTTCTTCTCAATGAATGGCTTTCGCTTCAAGATTCTTGAGGTAAACATTCAATTATAATCTGTTTTAACCAAAAATGTAAAAAAATTCAACTTAAAATCAATTATGAGATTATATAACCATTTAAAGGGAGAAACAAAGCTTTTGAAGGCATAAGTGACTATAAAAGAAGTTTTCTTCTCAATGAATGTTTTTTTCATCACGTTTCTCGAGGTAAACATTCAATAATAATCTGTTTTAACCAAAAATGTAAAAAAAATGTAACTTAAAATCAATTATGAGATTATATAACCATTTAAAGGGAGAAACAAAGCTTTTGAAGGCATAAGTGACTATAAAAGAAGTTTTCTTCTCAATGAATGCCTTTCGCTTCAAGATTCTCAAGGTAAACATTCAATTATAATCTGTTTTAACATAAAATGTAAAAAAATTCAACTTAAAATCAATTATGAGATTATATAACCATTTAAAGGGAGAAACAAAGCTTTTGAAGCCATAAGTGACTATAAAAGAAGTTTTCTTCTCAATGAATGGCTTTCGCTTCAAGATTCTCAAGGTAAACATTCAATTATAATCTGTTTTAACCAAAAATATAAAAAAATTCAACTTAAAATCAATTATGAGATTATATAACCATTTAAAGGGAGAAACAAAGCTTTTGAAGGCATAAGTGACTATAAAAGAAGTTTTCTTCTCAATGAATGGCTTTCGCTTCAAGATTCTCGAGGTAAACATTCAATTATAATCTGTTTTAACCAAAAATGTAAAAAAATTCAACTTAAAATCAATTATGAGATTATATAACCATTTAAAGGGAGAAACAAAGCTTTTGAAAACATAAGTGACTATAAAAGAAGTTTTCTTCTCAATGAATGCTTTTTGCATCACGTTTCTCGAGGTAAACATTCAATTATAATTTGTTTTAACCAAAAATGTAAAAAAATTCAACTTAAAATCAATTACGAGATTATATAACCATTTAAAGGGAAAAACAAAGCTTTTGAAGACATAAGTGACTATAAAAGAAGTTTTCTTCTCAATGAATGGCTTTCGCTTCAAGATTCTCGAGGTAAACATTCAATTATAATCTGTTTTAACCAAAAATGTAAAAAAATTCAACTTAAAATCAATTATGAGATTATATAACCATTTAAAGTGAGAAACAAAGCTTTTGAAGGCATAAGTGACTATAAAAGAAGTTTTCTTCTCAATGAATGGCTTTCGCTTCAAGATTCTCGAGGTAAACATTCAATTTTAATCTGTTTTAACCAAAAATGTAAAAAAATTCAACTTAAAATCAATTATGAGATTATATAACCATTTAAAGGGAGAAACAAAGCTTTTGAAGGCATAAGTGACTATAAAAGAAGTTTTCTTCTCAATGAATGGCTTTCGCTTCAAGATTCTCGAGGTAAACATTCAATTATAATCTGTTTTAACCAAAAATGTAAAAAAATTCAACTTAAAATCAATTATGAGATTATATAACCATTTAAAGGGAGAAACAAAGCTTTTGAAGGCATAAGTGACTATAAAAGAAGTTTTCTTCTCAATGAATGGTTTTTGCATCACGTTTCTCGAGGTAAACATTCAATTATAATCTGTTTTAACCATAAATATAAAAAAATTCAACTTAAAATCGATTATGAGATTATATAACCATTTAAAGGGAGAAACAAATCTTTTGAAAGCATAAGTGACTATAAAAGAAGGTTTCTTCTCAATGAATGGTTTTTGCATCACGTTTCTTGAGGTAAACATTCAATTATAATATGTTTTAACCAAAAATGTAAAAAAATTCAACTTAAAATCTATTATGAGATTATATAACCATTTAAAGGGAGAAACAAAGCTTTTGAAGGCATAAGTGACTATAAAAGAAGTTTTCTTCTCAATGAATGGTTTTTGCATCACGTTTCTCGAGGTAAACATTCAATTATAATCTGTTTTAACCAAAAATGTAAAACAATTCAACTTAAAATCAATTATGAGAATATATAACCATTTAAAGGGAGAAACAAAGCTTTTGAATGCATAAGTGACTATAAAAGAAGTTTTCTTCTCAATGAATGGTTTTTGCATCACGTTTGTCGAGGTAAACATTCAATTATAATCTGTTTTAACCATAAATGTAAAAAAATTCAACTTAAAATCTATTATGAGATTATATAACCATTTAAAGGGAGAAACAAAGCTTTTGAAGGCATAAGTGACTATAAAAGAAGTTTTCTTCTCAATGAATGGTTTTTGCATCACGTTTCTCGAGGTAAACATTCAATTATAATCTGTTTTAACCAAAAATGTAAAACAATTCAACTTAAAATCAATTATGAGAATATATAACCATTTAAAGGGAGAAACAAAGCTTTTGAAGGCATAAGTGACTATAAAAGAAGTTTTCTTCTCAATGAATGGTTTTTGCATCACGTTTCTCGAGGTAAACATTCAATTATAATCTGTTTTAACCATAAATATAAAAAAATTCAACTTAAAATCTATTATGAGATTATATAACCATTTAAAGGGAGAAACAAAGCTTTTGAAGGCATAAGTGACTATAAAAGAAGTTTTCTTCTCAATGAATGATTTTTGCATCACGTTTCTCAAGGTAAACATTCAATTATAATCTGTTTTAACCAAAAATGTAAAAAAATTCAACTTAAAATCTATTATGAGATTATATAACCATTTAAAGGGAGAAACAAAGCTTTTGAAGGCATAAGTGACTATAAAAGAAGTTTTCTTCTCAATGAATGCTTTTTGCATCACGTTTCTTGAGGTAAACATTCAATTATAATCTGTTTTAACCAAAAATGTAAAAAAATTCAACTTAAAATCAATTATGAGATTATATAACCATTTAAAGGGAAAAACAAAGCTTTTGAAGCCATAAGTGACTATAAAAGAAGTTTTCTTCTCAATGAATGGCTTTCGCATCAAGATTCTCGAGGTAAACATTCAATTATAATCTGTTTTAACCAAAAATGTAAAAAAACTTAACTTAAAATCAATTATGAGATTATATAACCATTTAAAGGGAGAAACAAAGCTTTTGAAGGCATAAGTGACTATAAAAGAAGTTTTCTTCTCAATGAATGATTTTTGCATCACGTTTCTCGAGGTAAACATTCAATTATAATCTGTTTTAACAAAAAATGTAAAAAAAACGCAACTTAAAATCAATTATGAGATTATATAACTTCTTAAAGGGAGAAACAAAGCTTTTGAAGGCATAAGTGACTCTAAAAGAAGTTTTCTTCTCATTGAATGGTTTTTGCATCACCTTTCTCGAGGTAAACATTCAATTATAATCTGTTTTAACCAAAAATGTAAAAAAAATGCAACTTAAAATCAATTATGAGATTATATAACCATTTAAGGGGAGAAACAAAGCTTTTGAAGGCATAAGTGACTATAAAAGAAGTTTTCTTCTCAATGAATGGCTGTCGCTTCAAGATTGTCGAGGTAAACATTCAATTATAATCTGTTTTAACCAAAAATGTAAAAAAATTCAACTTAAAATCAATTATGAGATTATATAACCATTTAAAGGGAGAAACAAAGCTTTTGAAGGCATAAGTGACTATAAAAGAAGTTTTCTTCTCAATGAATGGTTTTTACATCACGTTTCTCGAGGTAAACATTCAATTATAATCTGTTTTAACCAAAAATGTAAAACAATTCAGCTTAAAATCAATTATGAGAATATATAACCATTTAAAGGGAGAAACAAAGCTTTTGAAGGCATAAGTGACTATAAAAGAAGTTTTCTTCTCAATGAATGGTTTTTGCATCACGTTTCTCGAGGTAAACATTCAATTATAATCTGTTTTAACCATAAATATAAAAAAATTCAACTTAAAATCTATTATGAGATTATATAACCATTTAAAGGGAGAAACAAAGCTTTTGAAGGCATAAGTGACTATAAAAGAAGTTTTCTTCTCAATGAATGATTTTTTCATCACGTTTCTCAAGGTAAACATTCAATTATAATCTGTTTTAACCAAAAATGTAAAAAAATTCAACTTAAAATCAATTATGAGATTATATAACCATTTAAAGGGAGAAACAAAGCTTTTGAAGGCATAAGTGACTATAAAAGAAGTTTTCTTCTCAATGAATGCTTTTTGCATCACGTTTCTTGAGGTAAACATTCAATTATAATCTGTTTTAACCAAAAATATAAAAAAATTCAACTTAAAATCAATTATGAGATTATTTAACCATTTAAAGGGAGAAACAAAGCTTTTGAAGGCATAAGTGACTATAAAAGAAGTTTTCTTCTCAATGAATGGCTTTCGCTTCAAGATTCTTGAGGTAAACATTCAATTATAATCTGTTTTAACCAAAAATGTAAAAAAATTCAACTTAAAATCAATTATGAGATTATATAACCATTTAAAGGGAGAAACAAAGCTTTTGAAGGCATAAGTGACTATAAAAGAAGTTTTCTTCTCAATGAATGCTTTTTTCATCACGTTTCTCGAGGTAAACATTCAATAATAATCTGTTTTAACCAAAAATGTAAAAAAAATGTAACTTAAAATCAATTATGAGATTATATAACCATTTAAAGGGAGAAACAAAGCTTTTGAAGGCATAAGTGACTATAAAAGAAGTTTTGTTCTCAATGAATGCCTTTCGCTTCAAGATTCTCGAGGTAAACATTCAATTATAATCTGTTTTAACATAAAATGTAAAAAAATTCAACTTAAAATCAATTATGAGATTATATAACCATTTAAAGGGAGAAACAAAGCTTTTGAAGGCATAAGTGACTATAAAAGAAGTTTTCTTCTCAATGAATGGCTTTCGCTTCAAGATTCTCGAGGTAAACATTCAATTTTAATCTGTTTTAACCAAAAATGTAAAAAAATTCAACTTAAAATCAATTATGAGATTATATAACCATTTAAAGGGAGAAACAAAGCTTTTGAAGGCATAAGTGACTATAAAAGAAGTTTTCTTCTCAATGAATGGCTTTCGCTTCAAGATTCTCGAGGTAAACATTCAATTATAATCTGTTTTAACCAAAAATGTAAAAAAATTCAACTTAAAATCAATTATGAGATTATATAACCATTTAAAGGGAGAAACAAAGCTTTTGAAAACATAAGTGACTATAAAAGAAGTTTTCTTCTCAATGAATGCTTTTTGCATCACGTTTCTCAAGGTAAACATTCAATTATAATTTGTTTTAACCAAAAATGTAAAAAAATTCAACTTAAAATCAATTACGAGATTATATAACCATTTAAAGGGAAAAACAAAGCTTTTGAAGACATAAGTGACTATAAAAGAAGTTTTCTTCTCAATGAATGGCTTTCGCTTCAAGATTCTCGAGGTAAACATTTAATTATAATCTGTTTTAACCAAAAATGTAAAAAAATTCAACTTAAAATCAATTATGAGATTATATAACCATTTAAAGTGAGAAACAAAGCTTTTGAAGGCATAAGTGACTATAAAAGAAGTTTTCTTCTCAATGAATGGCTTTCGCTTCAAGATTCTCGAGGTAAACATTCAATTTTAATCTGTTTTAACCAAAAATGTAAAAAAATTCAACTTAAAATCAATTATGAGATTATATAACCATTTAAAGGGAGAAACAAAGCTTTTGAAGGCATAAGTGACTATAAAAGAAGTTTTCTTCTCAATGAATGGCTTTCGCTTCAAGATTCTCGAGGTAAACATTCAATTATAATCTGTTTTAACCAAAAATGTAAAAAAATTCAACTTAAAATCAATTATGAGATTATATAACCATTTAAAGGGAGAAACAAAGCTTTTGAAGGCATAAGTGACTACAAAAGAAGTTTTCTTCTCAATGAATGGTTTTTGCATCACGTTTCTCGAGGTAAACATTCAATTATAATCTGTTTTAACCAAAAATGTAAAAAAATTCAACTTAAAATCAATTATGAGATTATATAACCATTTAAAGGGAGAAACAAAGCTTTTGAAGGCATAAGTGACTATAAAAGAAGTTTTCTTCTCAAAGAATGGCTTTCGCTTCAAGATTCTTGAGGTAAACATTCAATTATAATCTGTTTTAACCAAAAATGTAAAAAAATTCAACTTAAAATCAATTATGAGATTATATAACCATTTAAAGGGAGAAACAAAGCTTTTGAAGGCATAAGTGACTATAAAAGAAGTTTTCTTCTCAATGAATGATTTTTGCATCACGTTTGTCGAGGTAAACATTCAATTATAATCTGTTTTAACCAAAAATGTAAAACAATTCAACTTAAAATCAATTATGAGAATATATAACCATTTAAAGGGAGAAACAAAGCTTTTGAAGGCGTAAGTGACTATAAAAGAAGTTTTCTTCTCAATGAATGGTTTTTGCATCACGTTTCTCGAGGTAAACATTCAATTATAATCTGTTTTAACCATAAATATAAAAAAATTCAACTTAAAATCTATTATGAGATTATATAACCATTTAAAGGGAGAAACAAAGCTTTTGAAGGCATAAGTGACTATAAAAGAAGTTTTCTTCTCAATGAATGATTTTTGCATCACGTTTCTCAAGGTAAACATTCAATTATAATCTGTTTTAACCAAAAATGTAAAAAAATTCAACTTAAAATCTATTATGAGATTATATAACCATTTAAAGGGAGAAACAAAGCTTTTGAAGGCATAAGTTACTATAAAAGAAGTTTTCTTCTCAATGAATGCTTTTTGCATCACGTTTCTTGAGGTAAACATTCAATTATAATCTGTTTTAACCAAAAATGTAAAAAAATTCAACTTAAAATCAATTATGAGATTATATAACCATTTAAAGGGAAAAACAAAGCTTTTGAAGCCATAAGTGACTATAAAAGAAGTTTTCTTCTCAATGAATGGCTTTCGCATCAAGATTCTCGAGGTAAACATTCAATTATAATCTGTTTTAACCAAAAATGTAAAAAAATTTAACTTAAAATCAATTATGAGATTATATAACCATTTAAAGGGAGAAACAAAGCTTTTGAAGGCATAAGTGACTGTAAAAGAAGTTTTCTTCTCAATGAATGATTTTTGCATCACGTTTCTCGAGGTAAACATTCAATTATAATCTGTTTTAACAAAAAATGTAAAAAAAACGCAACTTAAAATCAATTATGAGATTATATAACTTCTTAAAGGGAGAAACAAAGCTTTTGAAGGCATAAGTGACTCTAAAAGAAGTTTTCTTCTCATTGAATGGTTTTTGCATCACCTTTCTCGAGGTAAACATTCAATTATAATCTGTTTTAACCAAAAATGTAAAAAAAATGCAACTTAAAATCAATTATGAGATTATATAACCATTTAAGGGGAGAAACAAAGCTTTTGAAGGCATAAGTGACTATAAAAGAAGTTTTCTTCTCAATGAATGGCTTTCGCTTCAAGATTCTCGAGGTAAACATTCAATTATAATCTGTTTTAACCAAAAATGTAAAAAAATTCAACTTAAAATCAATTATGAGATTATATAACCATTTAAAGGGAGAAACAAAGCTTTTGAAGGCATAAGTGACTATAAAAGAAGTTTTCTTCTCAATGAATGGTTTTTACATCACGTTTCTCGAGGTAAACATTCAATTATAATCTGTTTTAACCAAAAATGTAAAACAATTCAGCTTAAAATCAATTATGAGAATATATAACCATTTAAAGGGAGAAACAAAGCTTTTGAAGGCATAAGTGACTATAAAAGAAGTTTTCTTCTCAATGAATGGTTTTTGCATATCGTTTCTCGAGGTAAACATTCAATTATAATCTGTTTTAACCATAAATATAAAAAAATTCAACTTAAAATCTATTATGAGATTATATAACCATTTAAAGGGAGAAACAAAGCTTTTGAAGGCATAAGTGACTATAAAAGAAGTTTTCTTCTCAATGAATGGCTTTCGCTTCAAGATTCTCGAGGTAAACATTCAATTATAATCTGTTTTAACCAAAAATGTAAAAAAATTCAACTTAAAATCAATTATGAGATTATATAACCATTTAAAGGGAGAAACAAAGCTTTTGAAGGCATAAGTGACTATAAAAGAAGTTTTCTTCTCAATGAATGCTTTTTTCATCACGTTTCTCGAGGTAAACATTCAATTATAATCTGTTTTAACCAAAAATGTAAAAAAAATGTAACTTAAAATCAATTATGAGATTATATAACCATTTAAAGGGAGAAACAAAGCTTTTGAAGGCATAAGTGACTATAAAAGAAGTTTTCTTCTCAATGAATGCCTTTCGCTTCAAGATTCACGAGGTAAACATTCAATTATAATCTGTTTTAACATAAAATGTAAAAAAATTCAACTTAAAATCAATTATGAGATTATATAACCATTTAAAGGGAGAAACAAAGCTTTTGAAGGCATAAGTGACTATAAAAGAAGTTTTCTTCTCAATGAATGGCTTTCGCTTCAAGATTCTCGAGGTAAACATTCAATTATAATCTGTTTTAACCAAAAATATAAAAAAATTCAACTTAAAATCAATTATGAGATTATATAACCATTTAAAGGGAGAAACAAAGCTTTTGAAGGCATAAGTGACTATAAAAGAAGTTTTCTTCTCAATGAATGGCTTTCGCTTCAAGATTCTCGAGGTAAACATTCAATTATAATCTGTTTTAACCAAAAATATAAAAAAAATCAACTTAAAATCAATTATGAGATTATATAACCATTTAAAGTGAGAAACAAAGCTTTTGAAGGCATAAGTGACTATAAAAGAAGTTTTCTTCTCAATGAATGGCTTTCGCTTCAAGATTCTCGAGGTAAACATTCAATTTTAATCTGTTTTAACCAAAAATGTAAAAAAATTCAACTTAAAATCAATTATGAGATTATATAACCATTTAAAGGGAGAAACAAAGCTTTTGAAGGCATAAGTGACTATAAAAGAAGTTTTCTTCTCAATGAATGGCTTTCGCTTCAAGATTCTTGAGGTAAACATTCAATTATAATCTGTTTTAACCAAAAATGTAAAAAAATTCAACTTAAAATCAATTATGAGATTATATAACCATTTAAAGGGAGAAACAAAGCTTTTGAAGGCATAAGTGACTATAAAAGAAGTTTTCTTCTCAATGAATGCTTTTTTCATCACGTTTCTCGAGGTAAACATTAAATAATAATCTGTTTTAACCAAAAATGTAAAAAAAATGTAACTTAAAATCAATTGTGAGATTATATAACCATTTAAAGGGAGAAACAAAGCTTTTGAAGGCATAAGTGACTATAAAAGAAGTTTTCTTCTCAATGAATGCCTTTCGCTTCAAGATTCTCGAGGTAAACATTCAATTATAATCTGTTTTAACATAAAATGTAAAAAAATTCAACTTAAAATCAATTATGAGATTATATAACCATTTAAAGGGAGAAACAAAGCTTTTGAAGGCATAAGTGACTATAAAAGAAGTTTTCTTCTCAATGAATGGCTTTCGCTTCAAGATTCTCGAGGTAAACATTCAATTATAATCTGTTTTAACCAAAAATATAAAAAAATTCAACTTAAAATCAATTATGAGATTATATAACCATTTAAAGGGAGAAACAAAGCTTTTGAAGGCATAAGTGACTATAAAAGAAGTTTTCTTCTCAATGAATGGCTTTCGCTTCAAGATTCTCGAGGTAAACATTCAATTATAATCTGTTTTAACCAAAAATGTAAAAAAATTCAACTTAAAATCAATTATGAGATTATATAACCATTTAAAGGGAGAAACAAAGCTTTTGAAAACATAAGTGACTATAAAAGAAGTTATCTTCTCAATGAATGCTTTTTGCATCACGTTTCTCGAGGTAAACATTCAATTATAATTTGTTTTAACCAAAAATGAAAAAAAATTCAACTTAAAATCAATTACGAGATTATATAACCATTTAAAGGGAAAAACAAAGCTTTTGAAGACATAAGTGACTATAAAAGAAGTTTTCTTCTCAATGAATGGCTTTCGCTTCAAGATTCTCGAGGTAAACATTCAATTATAATCTGTTTTAACCAAAAATGTAAAAAAATTCAAGTTAAAATCAATTATGAGATTATATAACCATTTAAAGTGAGAAACAAAGCTTTTGAAGGCATAAGTGACTATAAAAGAAGTTTTCTTCTCAATGAATGGCTTTCGCTTCAAGATTCTTGAGGTAAACATTCAATTTTAATCTGTTTTAACCAAAAATGTAAAAAAATTCAACTTAAAATCAATTATGAGATTATATAACCATTTAAAGGGAGAAACAAAGCTTTTGAAGGCATAAGTGACTATAAAAGAAGTTTTCTTCTCAATGAATGGCTTTCGCTTCAAGATTCTCGAGGTAAACATTCAATTTTAATCTGTTTTAACCAAAAATGTAAAAAAATTCAACTTAAAATCAATTATGAGATTATATAACCATTTAAAGGGAGAAACAAAGCTTTTGAAGGCATAAGTGACTATAAAAGAAGTTTTCTTCTCAATGAATGCTTTTTTCATCACGTTTCTCGAGGTAAACATTAAATAATAATCTGTTTTAACCAAAAATGTAAAAAAAATGTAACTTAAAATCAATTATGAGATTATATAACCATTTAAAGGGAGAAACAAAGCTTTTGAAGGCATAAGTGACTATAAAAGAAGTTTTCTTCTCAATGAATGCCTTTCGCTTCAAGATTCTCGAGGTAAACATTCAATTATAATCTGTTTTAACATAAAATGTAAAAAAATTCAACTTAAAATCAATTATGAGATTATATAACCATTTAAAGGGAGAAACAAAGCTTTTGAAGGCATAAGTGACTATAAAAGAAGTTTTCTTCTCAATGAATGGCTTTCGCTTCAAGATTCTCGAGGTAAACATTCAATTATAATCTGTTTTAACCAAAAATATAAAAAAATTCAACTTAAAATCAATTATGAGATTATATAACCATTTAAAGGGAGAAACAAAGCTTTTGAAGGCATAAGTGACTATAAAAGAAGTTTTCTTCTCAATGAATGGCTTTCGCTTCAAGATTCTCGAGGTAAACATTCAATTATAATCTGTTTTAACCAAAAATGTAAAAAAATTCAACTTAAAATCAATTATGAGATTATATAACCATTTAAAGGGAGAAACAAAGCTTTTGAAAACATAAGTGACTATAAAAGAAGTTTTCTTCTCAATGAATGCTTTTTGCATCACGTTTCTCGAGGTAAACATTCAATTATAATTTGTTTTAACCAAAAATGTAAAAAAATTCAACTTAAAATCAATTACGAGATTATATAACCATTTAAAGGGAAAAACAAAGCTTTTGAAGACATAAGTGACTATAAAAGAAGTTTTCTTCTCAATGAATGGCTTTCGCTTCAAGATTCTCGAGGTAAACATTCAATTATAATCTGTTTTAACCAAAAATGTAAAAAAATTCAACTTAAAATCAATTATGAGATTATATAACCATTTAAAGTGAGAAACAAAGCTTTTGAAGGCATAAGTGACTATAAAAGAAGTTTTCTTCTCAATGAATGGCTTTCGCTTCAAGATTCTTGAGGTAAACATTCAATTTTAATCTGTTTTAACCAAAAATGTAAAAAAATTCAACTTAAAATCAATTATGAGATTATATAACCATTTAAAGGGAGAAACAAAGCTTTTGAAGGCATAAGTGACTATAAAAGAAGTTTTCTTCTCAATGAATGGCTTTCGCTTCAAGATTCTCGAGGTAAACATTCAATTATAATCTGTTTTAACCAAAAATGTAAAAAAATTCAACTTAAAATCAATTATGAGATTATATAACCATTTAAAGGGAGAAACAAAGCTTTTGAAGGCATAAGTGACTATAAAAGAAGTTTTCTTCTCAATGAATGGTTTTTGCATCACGTTTCTCGAGGTAAACATTCAATTATAATCTGTTTTAACCATAAATATAAAAAAATTCAACTTAAAATCGATTATGAGATTATATAACCATTTAAAGGGAGAAACAAATCTTTTGAAGGCATAAGTGACTATAAAAGAAGGTTTCTTCTCAATGAATGGTTTTTGCATCACGTTTCTCGAGGTAAACATTCAATTATAATATGTTTTAACCAAAAATGTAAAAAAATTCAACTTAAAATCTATTATGAGATTATATAACCATTTAAAGGGAGAAACAAAGCTTTTGAAGGCATAAGTGACTATAAAAGAAGTTTTCTTCTCAATGAATGGTTTTTGCATCACGTTTCTTGAGGTAAACATTCAATTATAATCTGTTTTAACCAAAAATGTAAAACAATTCAACTTAAAATCAATTATGAGAATATATAACCATTTAAAGGGAGAAACAAAGCTTTTGAAGGCATAAGTGACTATAAAAGAAGTTTTCTTCTCAATGAATGGTTTTTGCATCACGTTTGTCGAGGTAAACATTCAATTATAATCTCTTTTAACCATAAATGTAAAAAAATTCAACTTAAAATCTATTATGAGATTATATAACCATTTAAAGGGAGAAACAAAGCTTTTGAAAGCATAAGTGACTATAAAAGAAGTTTTCTTCTCAATGAATGGTTTTTGCATCACGTTTCTCGAGGTAAACATTCAATTATAATCTGTTTTAACCAAAAATGTAAAACAATTCAACTTAAAATCAATTATGAGAATATATAACCATTTAAAGGGAGAAACAAAGCTTTTGAAGGCATAAGTGACTATAAAAGAAGTTTTCTTCTCAATGAATGATTTTTGCATCACGTTTCTCGAGGTAAACATTCAATTATAATCTGTTTTAACAAAAAATGTAAAAAAAACGCAACTTAAAATCAATTATGAGATTATATAACTTCTTAAAGGGAGAAACAAAGCTTTTGAAGGCATAAGTGACTCTAAAAGAAGTTTTCTTCTCATTGAATGGTTTTTGCATCACCTTTCTCGAGGTAAACATTCAATTATAATCTGTTTTAACCAAAAATATAAAAAAAATGCAACTTAAAATCAATTATGAGATTATATAACCATTTAAGGGGAGAAACAAAGCTTTTGAAGGCATAAGTGACTATAAAAGAAGTTTTCTTCTCAATGAATGGCTTTCGCTTCAAGATTCTCGAGGTAAACATTCAATTATAATCTGTTTTAACCAAAAATGTAAAAAAATTCAACTTAAAATCAATTATGAGATTATATAACCATTTAAAGGGAGAAACAAAGCTTTTGAAGGCATAAGTGACTATAAAAGAAGTTTTCTTCTCAATGAATGATTTTTGCATCACGTTTCTCGAGGTAAACATTCAATTATAATCTGTTTTAACCAAAAATGTAAAACAATTCAGCTTAAAATCAATTATGAGAATATATAACCATTTAAAGGGAGAAACAAAGCTTTTGAAGGCATAAGTGACTATAAAAGAAGTTTTCTTCTCAATGAATGCTTTTTGCATCACGTTTCTCAAGGTAAACATTCAATTATAATCTGTTTTAACCAAAAATGTAAAAAAAATGCAACTTAAAATCAATTATGAGATTATATAACCATTTAAAGGGAGAAACAAAGCTTTTGAAGGCATAAGTGACTATAAAAGAAGTTTTCTTCTCAATGAATGGCTTTCGCTTCAAGATTCTCGAGGTAAACATTCAATTATAATCTGTTTTAACCAAAAATGTAAAAAAATTCAACTTAAAATCAATTATGAGATTATATAACCATTTAAAGGGAGAAACAAAGCTTTTAAAGGCATAAGTGACTATAAAAGAAGTTTTCTTCTCAATGAATGGTTTTTACATCACGTTTCTCGAGGTAAACATTCAATTATAATCTGTTTTAACCAAAAATGTAAAACAATTCAGCTTAAAATCAATTATGAGAATATATAACCATTTAAAGGGAGAAACAAAGCTTTTGAAGGCATAAGTGACTATAAAAGAAGTTTTCTTCTCAATGAATGGTTTTTGCATCACGTTTCTCGAGGTAAACATTCAATTATAATCTGTTTTAACCATAAATATAAAAAAATTCAACTTAAAATCTATTATGAGATTATATAACCATTTAAAGGGAGAAACAAAGCTTTTGAAGGCATAAGTGACTATAAAAGAAGTTTTCTTCTCAATGAATGATTTTTTCATCACGTTTCTCAAGGTAAACATTCAATTATAATCTGTTTTAACCAAAAATGTAAAAAAATTCAACTTAAAATCAATTATGAGATTATATAACCATTTAAAGGGAGAAACAAAGCTTTTGAAGGCATAAGTGACTATAAAAGAAGTTTTCTTCTCAATGAATGCTTTTTGCATCACGTTTCTTGAGGTAAACATTCAATTATAATCTGTTTTAACCAAAAATGTAAAAAAATTCAACTTAAAATCAATTATGAGATTATATAACCATTTAAAGGGAAAAACAAAGCTTTTGAAGCCATAAGTGACTATAAAAGAAGTTTTCTTGTCAATGAATGGCTTTCGCTTCAAGATTCTCGAGGTCAACATTCAATTATAATCTGTTTTAACCAAAAATGTAAAAAAATTTAACTGAAAATCAATTATGAGATTATATAACCATTTAAAGGGAGAAACAAAGCTTTTGAAGGCATAAGTGACTATAAAAGAAGTTTTCTTCTCAATGAATGATTTTTGCATCACGTTTCTCAAGGTAAACATTCAATTATAATCTGTTTTAACAAAAAATGTAAAAAAAATGCAACTTAAAATCAATTATGAGATTATATAACTATTTAAAGGGAGAAACAAAGCTTTTGAAGGCATAAGTGACTATAAAAGAAGTTTTCTTCTCATTGAATGGTTTTTGCATCACCTTTCTCGAGGTAAACATTCAATTATAATCTGTTTTAACTAAAAATGTAAAAAAAATGCAACTTAAAATCAATTATGAGATTATATAACCATTTAAAGGGAGAAACAAAGCTTTTGAAGGCATAAGTGACTATAAAAGAAGTTTTCTTCTCAATGAATGGCTTTTGCTTCAAGATTCTCGAGGTAAACATTCAATTATAATCTGTTTTAACCAAAAATGTAAAAAAATTCAACTTAAAATCAATTATGAGATTATATAACCATTTAAAGGGAGAAACAAAGCTTTTGAAGGCATAAGTGACTATAAAAGAAGTTTTCTTCTCAATGAATGGTTTTTGCATCACGTTTCTTGAGGTAAACATTCAATTATAATATGTTTTAACCAAAAACGGAAAAAAAACGCAACTTAAAATCTATTATGAGATTATATAACCATTTAAAGGGAGAAACAAAGCTTTTGAAGGCATAAGTGACTATAAAAGAAGTTTTCTTCTCAATGAATGGTTTTTGCATCACGTTTCTTGAGGTAAACATTCAATTATAATCTGTTTTAACCAAAAATGTAAAAAAATGCAACTTAAAATCAATTATGAGATTATATAACCATTTAAGGGGAGAAACAAAGCTTTTGAAGGCATAAGTGACTATAAAAGAAGTTTTCTTCTCAATGAATGGCTTTCGCTTCAAGATTCTCGAGGTAAACATTCAATTATAATCTGTTTTAACCAAAAATGTAAAAAAATTCAACTTAAAATCAATTATGAGATTATATAACCATTTAAAGGGAGAAACAAAGCTTTTGAAGGCATAAGTGACTATAAAAGAAGTTTTCTTCTCAATGAATACTTTTTGCATCACGTTTCTCGAGGTAAACATTCAATTATAATCTGTTTTAACCAAAAATATAAAAAAATTCAACTTAAAATCTATTATGAGATTATATAACCATTTAAAGGGAGAAACAAAGCTTTTGAAGCCATAAGTGACTATAAAAGAAGTTTTCTTCTCAATGAATGCTTTTTGCATCACGTTTCTCAAGGTAAACATTCAATTATAATCTGTTTTAACCAAAAATGTAAAAAAAATGCAACTTAAAATCAATTATGAGATTATATAACCATTTAAAGGGAGAAACAAAGCTTTTGAAGGCATAAGTGACTATAAAAGAAGTTTTCTTCTCAATGAATGGCTTTCGCTTCAAGATTCTCGAGGTAAACATTCAATTATAATCTGTTTTAACCAAAAATGTAAAAAAATTCAACTTAAAATCAATTATGAGATTATATAACCATTTAAAGGGAGAAACAAAGCTTTTGAAGGTATAAGTGACTATAAAAGAAGTTTTCTTCTCAATGCATACTTTTTGCATCACGTTTCTCGAGGTAAACATTCAATTATAATCTGTTTTAACCAAAAATATAAAAAAATTCAACTTAAAATCTATTATGAGATTATATAACCATTTAAAGGGAGAAACAAAGCTTTTGAAGGCATAAGTGACTGTAAACGAAGTTTTCTTCTCAATGAATACTTTTTGCATCACGTTTCTCGAGGTAAACATTCAATTATAATCTGTTTTAACCAAAAATGTAAAAAAAATGCAACTTAAAATCAATTATGAGATTATATAACCATTTAAAGGGAGAAACAAAGCTTTTGAAGGCATAAGTGACTATAAAAGAAGTTTTCTTCTCAATGAATGGCTTTCGCTTCAAGATTCTCGAGGTAAACATTCAATTATAATCTGTTTTAACCAAAAATGTAAAAAAATTCAACTTAAAATCAATTATGAGATTATATATCCATTTAAAGGCAGAAACAAAGCTTTTGAAGGCATAAGTGACTATAAAAGAAGTTTTCTTCTCAATGAATGGTTTTTGCATCACGTTTCTCGAGGTAAACATTCAATTATAATTTGTTTTAACCAAAAATGTAAAAAAATTCAACTTAAAATCAATTATGAGATTATATAACCATTTAAAGGGAGAAACAAAGCTTTTGAAGGCATAAGTGACTATAAAAGAAGTTTTCTTCTCAATGATTGGTTTTTGCATCACGTTTCTCGAGGTAAACATTAAATTATAATCTGTTTTAACCATAAATATAAAAAAATTCAACTTAAAATCTATTATGAGATTATATAACCATTTAAAGGGAGAAACAAAGCTTTTGAAGGCATAAGTGACTATAAAAGAAGTTTTCTTCTCAATGAATGGTTTTTGCATCACGTTTCTCGAGGTATACAGTCAATTATAATCTGTTTTAACCAAAAATGTAAAAAAAAAGCAACTTAAAATCGATTATGAGATTATATAACCATTTAAAGAGAGAAACAAAGCTTTTGAAGGCATAAGTGACTATAAAAGAAGTTTTCTTCTCAATGAATGCTTTTTGCATCACGTTTCTTGAGGTAAACATTCAATTATAATCTGTTTTAACCAAAAATGTAAAAAAATTCAACTTAAAATCAATTATGAGATTATATAACCATTTAAAGGGAGAAACAAAGCTTTTGAAGGCATAAGTGACTATAAAAGAAGTTTTCTTCTCAATGAATGCTTTTTGCATCACGTTTCTCGAGGTAAACATTCAATAATAATCTGTTTTAACCAAAAATGTAAAAAAATTCAACTTAAAATCAATTATGAGATTATATAACCATTTAAAGGGAAAAACAAAGCTTTTGAAGGCATAAGTGACTATAAAAGAAGTTTTCTTCTCATTGAATGGTTTTTGCATCACCTTTCTCGAGGTAAACATTCAATTATAATCTGTTTTAACTAAAAATGTAAAAAAAATGCAACTTAAAATCAATTATGAGATTATATAACCATTTAAAGGGAGAAACAAAGCTTTTGAAGGCATAAGTGACTATAAAAGAAGTTTTCTTCTCAATGAATGGCTTTTGCTTCAAGATTCTCGAGGTAAACATTCAATTATAATCTGTTTTAACCAAAAATGTAAAAAAATTCAACTTAAAATCAATTATGAGATTATATAACCATTTAAAGGGAGAAACAAAGCTTTTGAAGGCATAAGTGACTATAAAAGAAGTTTTCTTCTCAATGAATGGTTTTTGCATCACGTTTCTCGAGGTAAACATTCAATTATAATATGTTTTAACCAAAAATGGAAAAAAAACGCAACTTAAAATCTATTATGAGATTATATAACCATTTAAAGGGAGAAACAAAGCTTTTGAAGGCATAAGTGACTATAAAAGAAGTTTTCTTCTCAATGAATGGTTTTTGCATCACGTTTCTTGAGGTAAACATTCAATTATAATCTGTTTTAACCAAAAATGTAAAAAAATGCAACTTAAAATCAATTATGAGATTATATAACCATTTAAGGGGAGAAACAAAGCTTTTGAAGGCATAAGTGACTATAAAAGAAGTTTTCTTCTCAATGAATGGCTTTCGCTTCAAGATTCTCGAGGTAAACATTCAATTATAATCTGTTTTAACCAAAAATGTAAAAAAATTCAACTTAAAATCAATTATGAGATTATATAACCATTTAAAGGGAGAAACAAAGCTTTTGAAGGCATAAGTGACTATAAAAGAAGTTTTCTTCTCAATGAATACTTTTTGCATCACGTTTCTCGAGGTAAACATTCAATTATAATCTGTTTTAACCAAAAATATAAAAAAATTCAACTTAAAATCTATTATGAGATTATATAACCATTTAAAGGGAGAAACAAAGCTTTTGAAGCCATAAGTGACTATAAAAGAAGTTTTCTTCTCAATGAATGCTTTTTGCATCACGTTTCTCAAGGTAAACATTCAATTATAATCTGTTTTAACCAAAAATGTAAAAAAAATGCAACTTAAAATCAATTATGAGATTATATAACCATTTAAAGGGAGAAACAAAGCTTTTGAAGGCATAAGTGACTATAAAAGAAGTTTTCTTCTCAATGAATGGCTTTCGCTTCAAGATTCTCGAGGTAAACATTCAATTATAATCTGTTTTAACCAAAAATGTAAAAAAATTCAACTTAAAATCAATTATGAGATTATATAACCATTTAAAGGGAGAAACAAAGCTTTTGAAGGTATAAGTGACTATAAAAGAAGTTTTCTTCTCAATGCATACTTTTTGCATCACGTTTCTCGAGGTAAACATTCAATTATAATCTGTTTTAACCAAAAATATAAAAAAATTCAACTTAAAATCTATTATGAGATTATATAACCATTTAAAGGGAGAAACAAAGCTTTTGAAGGCATAAGTGACTGTAAACGAAGTTTTCTTCTCAATGAATACTTTTTGCATCACGTTTCTCGAGGTAAACATTCAATTATAATCTGTTTTAACCAAAAATGTAAAAAAAATGCAACTTAAAATCAATTATGAGATTATATAACCATTTAAAGGGAAAAACAAAGCTTTTGAAGGCATAAGTGACTATAAAAGAAGTTTTCTTCTCAATGAATGGCTTTCGCTTCAAGATTCTCGAGGTAAACATTCAATTATAATCAGTTTTAACCAAAAATGTAAAAAAATTCAACTTAAAATCAATTATGAGATTATATATCCATTTAAAGGCAGAAACAAAGCTTTTGAAGGCATAAGTGACTATAAAAGAAGTTTTCTTCTCAATGAATGGTTTTTGCATCACGTTTCTCGAGGTAAACATTCAATTATAATCTGTTTTAACCAAAAATGTAAAAAAATTCAACTTAAAATCAATTATGAGATTATATAACCATTTAAAGGGAGAAACAAAGCTTTTGAAGGCATAAGTGACTATAAAAGAAGTTTTCTTCTCAATGATTGGTTTTTGCATCACGTTTCTCGAGGTAAACATTAAATTATAATCTGTTTTAACCATAAATATAAAAAAATTCAACTTACAATCTATTATGAGATTATATAACCATTTAAAGGGAGAAACAAAGCTTTTGAAGGCATAAGTGACTATAAAAGAAGTTTTCTTCTCAATGAATGGTTTTTGCATCACGTTTCTCGAGGTATACATTCAATTATAATCTGTTTTAACCAAAAATGTAAAAAAAAAGCAACTTAAAATCGATTATGAGATTATATAACCATTTAAAGAGAGAAACAAAGCTTTTGAAGGCATAAGTGACTATAAAAGAAGTTTTCTTCTCAATGAATGCTTTTTGCATCACGTTTCTTGAGGTAAACATTCAATTATAATCTGTTTTAACCAAAAATGTAAAAAAATTCAACTTAAAATCAATTATGAGATTATATAACCATTTAAAGGGAGAAACAAAGCTTTTGAAGGCATAAGTGACTATAAAAGAAGTTTTCTTCTCAATGAATGCTTTTTGCATCACGTTTCTCGAGGTAAACATTCAATAATAATCTGTTTTAACCAAAAATGTAAAAAAATTCAACTTAAAATCAATTATGAGATTATATAACCATTTAAAGGGAAAAACAAAGCTTTTGAAGGCATAAGTGACTATAAAAGAAGTTTTCTTCTCAATGAATGGCTTTCGCTTCAAGATTCTCGAGGTAAACATTCAATTATAATCTGTTTTAACCAAAAATGTAAAAAAATTCAACTTAAAATCAATTATGAGATTATATATCCATTTAAAGGCAGAAACAAAGCTTTTGAAGGCATAAGTGACTATAAAAGAAGTTTTCTTCTCAATGAATGGTTTTTGCATCACGTTTCTCGAGGTAAACATTCAATTATAATCTGTTTTAACCAAAAATGTAAAAAAATTCAACTTAAAATCAATTATGAGATTATATAACCATTTAAAGGGAGAAACAAAGCTTTTGAAGGCATAAGTGACTATAAAAGAAGTTTTCTTCTCAATGATTGGTTTTTGCATCACGTTTCTCGAGGTAAACATTAAATTATAATCTGTTTTAACCATAAATATAAAAAAATTCAACTTAAAATCAATTATGAGATTATATAACCATTTAAAGGGAGAAACAAAGCTTTTGAAGGCATAAGTGACTATAAAAGAAGTTTTCTTCTCAATGAATGCTTTTTGCATCACGTTTCTCGAGGTAAACATTCAATAATAATCTGTTTTAACCAAAAATGTAAAAAAATTCAACTTAAAATCAATTATGAGATTATATAACCATTTAAAGGGAAAAACAAAGCTTTTGAAGGCATAAGTGACTATAAAAGAAGTTTTCTTCTCAATGAATGGCTTTCGCTTCAAGATTCTCGACGTAAACATTCAATTATAATCTGTTTTAACCAAAAATGTAAAAAAATTCAACTTAAAATCAATTATGAGATTATATAACCATTTAAAGGGAGAAACAAAGCTTTTGAAGGCATAAGTGACTATAAAAGAAGTTTTCTTCTCAATGAATGGCTTTCGCTTCAAGATTCTCGAGGTAAACATTCAATTATAATCTGTTTTAACTAAAAATGTAAAAAAATTCAACTTAAAATCAATTATGAGATTATATAACCATTTAAAGGGAGAAACAAAGCTTTTGAAGGCATAAGTGACTATAAAAGAAGTTTTCTTCTCAATGAATGCTTTTTGCATCACGTTTCTCGAGGTAAACATTCAATAATAATCTGTTTTAACCAAAAATGTAAAAAAATTCAACTTAAAATCAATTATGAGATTATATAACCATTTAAAGGGAAAAACAAAGCTTTTGAAGCCATAAGTGACTATAAAAGAAGTTTTCTTCTCAATGAATAGCTTTCGCTTCAAGATTCTCGAGGTAAACATTCAATTATAATCTGTTTTAACCAAAAATGTAAAAAAATTCAACTTAAAATCAATTATGAGATTATATAACCATTTAAAGTGAGAAACAAAGCTTTTGAAGGCATAAGTGACTATAAAAGAAGTTTTCTTCTCAATGAATGGCTTTCGCTTCAAGATTCTCGAGGTAAACATTCAATTTTAATCTGTTTTAACCAAAAATGTAAAAAAATTCAACTTAAAATCAATTATGAGATTATATAACCATTTAAAGGGAGAAACAAAGCTTTTGAAGGCATAAGTGACTATAAAAGAAGTTTTCTTCTCAATGAATGGCTTTCGCTTCAAGATTCTCGAGGTAAACATTCAATTATAATCTGTTTTAACCAAAAATGTAAAAAAATTCAACTTAAAATCAATTATGAGATTATATAACCATTTAAAGGGAGAAACAAAGCTTTTGAAGGCATAAGTGACTATAAAAGAAGTTTTCTTCTCAATGAATGGTTTTTGCATCACGTTTCTCGAGGTAAACATTCAATTATAATCTGTTTTAACCATAAATATAAAAAAATTCAACTTAAAATCGATTATGAGATTATATAACCATTTAAAGGGAGAAACAAATCTTTTGAAGGCATAAGTGACTATAAAAGAAGGTTTCTTCTCAATGAATGGTTTTTGCATCACGTTTCTCGAGGTAAACATTCAATTATAATATGTTTTAACCAAAAATGTAAAAAAATTCAACTTAAAATCTATTATGAGATTATATAACCATTTAAAGGGAGAAACAAAGCTTTTGAAGGCATAAGTGACTATAAAAGAAGTTTTCTTCTCAATGAATGGCTTTCGCTTCAAGATTCTCGAGGTAAACATTCAATTATAATCTGTTTTAACCAAAAATGTAAAAAAATTCAACTTAAAATCAATTATGAGATTATATAACCATTTAAAGGGAGAAACAAAGCTTTTGAAGGCATAAGTGACTATAAAATAAGTTTTCTTCTCAATGAATGGCTTTCGCTTCAAGATTCTTGAGGTAAACATTCAATTATAATCTGTTTTAACCAAAAATGTAAAAAAATTCAACTTAAAATCAATTATGAGATTATATAACCATTTAAAGGGAGAAACAAAGCTTTTGAAGGCATAAGTGACTATAAAAGAAGTTTTCTTCTCAATGAATGCTTTTTTCATCACGTTTCTCGAGGTAAACATTCAATAATAATCTGTTTTAACCAAAAATGTAAAAAAAATGTAACTTAAAATCAATTATGAGATTATATAACCATTTAAAGGGAGAAACAAAGCTTTTGAAGGCATAAGTGACTATAAAAGAAGTTTTCTTCTCAATGAATGCCTTTCGCTTCAAGATTCTCAAGGTAAACATTCAATTATAATCTGTTTTAACATAAAATGTAAAAAAATTCAACTTAAAATCAATTATGAGATTATATAACCATTTAAAGGGAGAAACAAAGCTTTTGAAGCCATAAGTGACTATAAAAGAAGTTTTCTTCTCAATGAATGGCTTTCGCTTCAAGATTCTCAAGGTAAACATTCAATTATAATCTGTTTTAACCAAAAATATAAAAAAATTCAACTTAAAATCAATTATGAGATTATATAACCATTTAAAGGGAGAAACAAAGCTTTTGAAGGCATAAGTGACTATAAAAGAAGTTTTCTTCTCAATGAATGGCTTTCGCTTCAAGATTCTCGAGGTAAACATTCAATTATAATCTGTTTTAACCAAAAATGTAAAAAAATTCAACTTAAAATCAATTATGAGATTATATAACCATTTAAAGGGAGAAACAAAGCTTTTGAAAACATAAGTGACTATAAAAGAAGTTTTCTTCTCAATGAATGCTTTTTGCATCACGTTTCTCGAGGTAAACATTCAATTATAATTTGTTTTAACCAAAAATGTAAAAAAATTCAACTTAAAATCAATTACGAGATTATATAACCATTTAAAGGGAAAAACAAAGCTTTTGAAGACATAAGTGACTATAAAAGAAGTTTTCTTCTCAATGAATGGCTTTCGCTTCAAGATTCTCGAGGTAAACATTCAATTATAATCTGTTTTAACCAAAAATGTAAAAAAATTCAACTTAAAATCAATTATGAGATTATATAACCATTTAAAGTGAGAAACAAAGCTTTTGAAGGCATAAGTGACTATAAAAGAAGTTTTCTTCTCAATGAATGGCTTTCGCTTCAAGATTCTCGAGGTAAACATTCAATTTTAATCTGTTTTAACCAAAAATGTAAAAAAATTCAACTTAAAATCAATTATGAGATTATATAACCATTTAAAGGGAGAAACAAAGCTTTTGAAGGCATAAGTGACTATAAAAGAAGTTTTCTTCTCAATGAATGGCTTTCGCTTCAAGATTCTCGAGGTAAACATTCAATTATAATCTGTTTTAACCAAAAATGTAAAAAAATTCAACTTAAAATCAATTATGAGATTATATAACCATTTAAAGGGAGAAACAAAGCTTTTGAAGGCATAAGTGACTATAAAAGAAGTTTTCTTCTCAATGAATGGTTTTTGCATCACGTTTCTCGAGGTAAACATTCAATTATAATCTGTTTTAACCATAAATATAAAAAAATTCAACTTAAAATCGATTATGAGATTATATAACCATTTAAAGGGAGAAACAAATCTTTTGAAAGCATAAGTGACTATAAAAGAAGGTTTCTTCTCAATGAATGGTTTTTGCATCACGTTTCTTGAGGTAAACATTCAATTATAATATGTTTTAACCAAAAATGTAAAAAAATTCAAGTTAAAATCAATTATGAGATTATATAACCATTTAAAGGGAGAAACAAAGCTTTTGAAGGCATAAGTGACTATAAAAGAAGTTTTCTTCTCAATGAATGGTTTTTGCATCACGTTTCTCGAGGTAAACATTCAATTATAATCTGTTTTAACCAAAAATGTAAAACAATTCAACTTAAAATCAATTATGAGAATATATAACCATTTAAAGGGAGAAACAAAGCTTTTGAAGGCATAAGTGACTATAAAAGAAGTTTTCTTCTCAATGAATGGTTTTTGCATCACGTTTGTCGAGGTAAACATTCAATTATAATCTGTTTTAACCATAAATGTAAAAAAATTCAACTTAAAATCTATTATGAGATTATATAACCATTTAAAGGGAGAAACAAAGCTTTTGAAGGCATAAGTGACTATAAAAGAAGTTTTCTTCTCAATGAATGGTTTTTGCATCACGTTTCTCGAGGTAAACATTCAATTATAATCTGTTTTAACCAAAAATGTAAAACAATTCAACTTAAAATCAATTATGAGAATATATAACCATTTAAAGGGAGAAAAAAGCTTTTGAAGGCATAAGTGACTATAAAAGAAGTTTTCTTCTCAATGAATGGTTTTTGCATCACGTTTCTCGAGGTAAACATTCAATTATAATCTGTTTTAACCATAAATATAAAAAAATTCAACTTAAAATCTATTATGAGATTATATAACCATTTAAAGGGAGAAACAAAGCTTTTGAAGGCATAAGTGACTATAAAAGAAGTTTTCTTCTCAATGAATGCTTTTTGCATCACGTTTCTCAAGGTAAACATTCAATTATAATCTGTTTTAACCAAAAATGTAAAAAAATTCAACTTAAAATCTATTATGAGATTATATAACCATTTAAAGGGAGAAACAAAGCTTTTGAAGGCATAAGTGACTATAAAAGAAGTTTTCTTCTCAATGAATGCTTTTTGCATCACGTTTCTTGAGGTAAACATTCAATTATAATCTGTTTTAACCAAAAATGTAAAAAAATTCAACTTAAAATCAATTATGAGATTATATAACCATTTAAAGGGAAAAACAAAGCTTTTGAAGCCATAAGTGACTATAAAAGAAGTTTTCTTCTCAATGAATGGCTTTCGCATCAAGATTCTCGAGGTAAACATTCAATTATAATCTGTTTTAACCAAAAATGTAAAAAAACTTAACTTAAAATCAATTATGAGATTATATAACCATTTAAAGGGAGAAACAAAGCTTTTGAAGGCATAAGTGACTATAAAAGAAGTTTTCTTCTCAATGAATGATTTTTGCATCACGTTTCTCGAGGTAAACATTCAATTATAATCTGTTTTAACAAAAAATGTAAAAAAAACGCAACTTAAAATCAATTATGAGATTATATAACTTCTTAAAGGGAGAAACAAAGCTTTTGAAGGCATAAGTGACTCTAAAAGAAGTTTTCTTCTCATTGAATGGTTTTTGCATCACCTTTCTCGAGGTAAACATTCAATTATAATCTGTTTTAACCAAAAATGTAAAAAAAATGCAACTTAAAATCAATTATGAGATTATATAACCATTTAAGGGGAGAAACAAAGCTTTTGAAGGCATAAGTGACTATAAAAGAAGTTTTCTTCTCAATGAATGGCTGTCGCTTCAAGATTGTCGAGGTAAACATTCAATTATAATCTGTTTTAACCAAAAATGTAAAAAAATTCAACTTAAAATCAATTATGAGATTATATAACCATTTAAAGGGAGAAACAAAGCTTTTGAAGGCATAAGTGACTATAAAAGAAGTTTTCTTCTCAATGAATGGTTTTTACATCACGTTTCTCGAGGTAAACATTCAATTATAATCTGTTTTAACCAAAAATGTAAAACAATTCAGCTTAAAATCAATTATGAGAATATATAACCATTTAAAGGGAGAAACAAAGCTTTTGAAGGCATAAGTGACTATAAAAGAAGTTTTCTTCTCAATGAATGGTTTTTGCATCACGTTTCTCGAGGTAAACATTCAATTATAATCTGTTTTAACCATAAATATAAAAAAATTCAACTTAAAATCTATTATGAGATTATATAACCATTTAAAGGGAGAAACAAAGCTTTTGAAGGCATAAGTGACTATAAAAGAAGTTTTCTTCTCAATGAATGATTTTTTCATCACGTTTCTCAAGGTAAACATTCAATTATAATCTGTTTTAACCAAAAATGTAAAAAAATTCAACTTAAAATCAATTATGAGATTATATAACCATTTAAAGGGAGAAACAAAGCTTTTGAAGGCATAAGTGACTATAAAAGAAGTTTTCTTCTCAATGAATGCTTTTTGCATCACGTTTCTTGAGGTAAACATTCAATTATAATCTGTTTTAACCAAAAATGTAAAAAAATTCAACTTAAAATCAATTATGAGATTATTTAACCATTTAAAGGGAGAAACAAAGCTTTTGAAGGCATAAGTGACTATAAAAGAAGTTTTCTTCTCAATGAATGGCTTTCGCTTCAAGATTCTTGAGGTAAACATTCAATTATAATCTGTTTTAACCAAAAATGTAAAAAAATTCAACTTAAAATCAATTATGAGATTATATAACCATTTAAAGGGAGAAACAAAGCTTTTGAAGGCATAAGTGACTATAAAAGAAGTTTTCTTCTCAATGAATGCTTTTTTCATCACGTTTCTCGAGGTAAACATTCAATAATAATCTGTTTTAACCAAAAATGTAAAAAAAATGTAACTTAAAATCAATTATGAGATTATATAACCATTTAAAGGGAGAAACAAAGCTTTTGAAGGCATAAGTGACTATAAAAGAAGTTTTCTTCTCAATGAATGCCTTTCGCTTCAAGATTCTCGAGGTAAACATTCAATTATAATCTGTTTTAACATAAAATGTAAAAAAATTCAACTTAAAATCAATTATGAGATTATATAACCATTTAAAGGGAGAAACAAAGCTTTTGAAGGCATAAGTGACTATAAAAGAAGTTTTCTTCTCAATGAATGGCTTTCGCTTCAAGATTCTCGAGGTAAACATTCAATTTTAATCTGTTTTAACCAAAAATGTAAAAAAATTCAACTTAAAATCAATTATGAGATTATATAACCATTTAAAGGGAGAAACAAAGCTTTTGAAGGCATAAGTGACTATAAAAGAAGTTTTCTTCTCAATGAATGGCTTTCGCTTCAAGATTCTCGAGGTAAACATTCAATTATAATCTGTTTTAACCAAAAATGTAAAAAAATTCAACTTAAAATCAATTATGAGATTATATAACCATTTAAAGGGAGAAACAAAGCTTTTGAAAACATAAGTGACTATAAAAGAAGTTTTCTTCTCAATGAATGCTTTTTGCATCACGTTTCTCAAGGTAAACATTCAATTATAATTTGTTTTAACCAAAAATGTAAAAAAATTCAACTTAAAATCAATTACGAGATTATATAACCATTTAAAGGGAAAAACAAAGCTTTTGAAGACATAAGTGACTATAAAAGAAGTTTTCTTCTCAATGAATGGCTTTCGCTTCAAGATTCTCGAGGTAAACATTTAATTATAATCTGTTTTAACCAAAAATGTAAAAAAATTCAACTTAAAATCAATTATGAGATTATATAACCATTTAAAGTGAGAAACAAAGCTTTTGAAGGCATAAGTGACTATAAAAGAAGTTTTCTTCTCAATGAATGGCTTTCGCTTCAAGATTCTCGAGGTAAACATTCAATTTTAATCTGTTTTAACCAAAAATGTAAAAATATTCAACTTAAAATCAATTATGAGATTATATAACCATTTAAAGGGAGAAACAAAGCTTTTGAAGGCATAAGTGACTATAAAAGAAGTTTTCTTCTCAATGAATGGCTTTCGCTTCAAGATTCTCGAGGTAAACATTCAATTATAATCTGTTTTAACCAAAAATGTAAAAAAATTCAACTTAAAATCAATTATGAGATTATATAACCATTTAAAGGGAGAAACAAAGCTTTTGAAGGCATAAGTGACTACAAAAGAAGTTTTCTTCTCAATGAATGGTTTTTGCATCACGTTTCTCGAGGTAAACATTCAATTATAATCTGTTTTAACCAAAAATGTAAAAAAATTCAACTTAAAATCAATTATGAGATTATATAACCATTTAAAGGGAGAAACAAAGCTTTTGAAGGCATAAGTGACTATAAAAGAAGTTTTCTTCTCAAAGAATGGCTTTCGCTTCAAGATTCTTGAGGTAAACATTCAATTATAATCTGTTTTAACCAAAAATGTAAAAAAATTCAACTTAAAATCAATTATGAGATTATATAACCATTTAAAGGGAGAAACAAAGCTTTTGAAGGCATAAGTGACTATAAAAGAAGTTTTCTTCTCAATGAATGGTTTTTGCATCACGTTTGTCGAGGTAAACATTCAATTATAATCTGTTTTAACCAAAAATGTAAAACAATTCAACTTAAAATCAATTATGAGAATATATAACCATTTAAAGGGAGAAACAAAGCTTTTGAAGGCGTAAGTGACTATAAAAGAAGTTTTCTTCTCAATGAATGGTTTTTGCATCACGTTTCTCGAGGTAAACATTCAATTATAATCTGTTTTAACCATAAATATAAAAAAATTCAACTTAAAATCTATTATGAGATTATATAACCATTTAAAGGGAGAAACAAAGCTTTTGAAGGCATAAGTGACTATAAAAGAAGTTTTCTTCTCAATGAATGATTTTTGCATCACGTTTCTCAAGGTAAACATTCAATTATAATCTGTTTTAACCAAAAATGTAAAAAAATTCAACTTAAAATCTATTATGAGATTATATAACCATTTAAAGGGAGAAACAAAGCTTTTGAAGGCATAAGTTACTATAAAAGAAGTTTTCTTCTCAATGAATGCTTTTTGCATCACGTTTCTTGAGGTAAACATTCAATTATAATCTGTTTTAACCAAAAATGTAAAAAAATTCAACTTAAAATCAATTATGAGATTATATAACCATTTAAAGGGAAAAACAAAGCTTTTGAAGCCATAAGTGACTATAAAAGAAGTTTTCTTCTCAATGAATGGCTTTCGCATCAAGATTCTCGAGGTAAACATTCAATTATAATCTGTTTTAACCAAAAATGTAAAAAAATTTAACTTAAAATCAATTATGAGATTATATAACCATTTAAAGGGAGAAACAAAGCTTTTGAAGGCATAAGTGACTATAAAAGAAGTTTTCTTCTCAATGAATGATTTTTGCATCACGTTTCTCGAGGTAAACATTCAATTATAATCTGTTTTAACAAAAAATGTAAAAAAAACGCAACTTAAAATCAATTATGAGATTATATAACTTCTTAAAGGGAGAAACAAAGCTTTTGAAGGCATAAGTGACTCTAAAAGAAGTTTTCTTCTCATTGAATGGTTTTTGCATCACCTTTCTCGAGGTAAACATTCAATTATAATCTGTTTTAACCAAAAATGTAAAAAAAATGCAACTTAAAATCAATTATGAGATTATATAACCATTTAAGGGGAGAAACAAAGCTTTTGAAGGCATAAGTGACTATAAAAGAAGTTTTCTTCTCAATGAATGGCTTTCGCTTCAAGATTCTCGAGGTAAACATTCAATTATAATCTGTTTTAACCAAAAATGTAAAAAAATTCAACTTAAAATCAATTATGAGATTATATAACCATTTAAAGGGAGAAACAAAGCTTTTGAAGGCATAAGTGACTATAAAAGAAGTTTTCTTCTCAATGAATGGTTTTTACATCACGTTTCTCGAGGTAAACATTCAATTATAATCTGTTTTAACCAAAAATGTAAAACAATTCAGCTTAAAATCAATTATGAGAATATATAACCATTTAAAGGGAGAAACAAAGCTTTTGAAGGCATAAGTGACTATAAAAGAAGTTTTCTTCTCAATGAATGGTTTTTGCATATCGTTTCTCGAGGTAAACATTCAATTATAATCTGTTTTAACCATAAATATAAAAAAATTCAACTTAAAATCTATTATGAGATTATATAACCATTTAAAGGGAGAAACAAAGCTTTTGAAGGCATAAGTGACTATAAAAGAAGTTTTCTTCTCAATGAATGGCTTTCGCTTCAAGATTCTCGAGGTAAACATTCAATTATAATCTGTTTTAACCAAAAATGTAAAAAAATTCAACTTAAAATCAATTATGAGATTATATAACCATTTAAAGGGAGAAACAAAGCTTTTGAAGGCATAAGTGACTATAAAAGAAGTTTTCTTCTCAATGAATGCTTTTTTCATCACGTTTCTCGAGGTAAACATTCAATTATAATCTGTTTTAACCAAAAATGTAAAAAAAATGTAACTTAAAATCAATTATGAGATTATATAACCATTTAAAGGGAGAAACAAAGCTTTTGAAGGCATAAGTGACTATAAAAGAAGTTTTCTTCTCAATGAATGCCTTTCGCTTCAAGATTCTCGAGGTAAACATTCAATTATAATCTGTTTTAACATAAAATGTAAAAAAATTCAACTTAAAATCAATTATGAGATTATATAACCATTTAAAGGGAGAAACAAAGCTTTTGAAGGCATAAGTGACTATAAAAGAAGTTTTCTTCTCAATGAATGGCTTTCGCTTCAAGATTCTCGAGGTAAACATTCAATTATAATCTGTTTTAACCAAAAATATAAAAAAATTCAACTTAAAATCAATTATGAGATTATATAACCATTTAAAGGGAGAAACAAAGCTTTTGAAGGCATAAGTGACTATAAAAGAAGTTTTCTTCTCAATGAATGGCTTTCGCTTCAAGATTCTCGAGGTAAACATTCAATTATAATCTGTTTTAACCAAAAATATAAAAAAAATCAACTTAAAATCAATTATGAGATTATATAACCATTTAAAGTGAGAAACAAAGCTTTTGAAGGCATAAGTGACTATAAAAGAAGTTTTCTTCTCAATGAATGGCTTTCGCTTCAAGATTCTCGAGGTAAACATTCAATTTTAATCTGTTTTAACCAAAAATGTAAAAAAATTCAACTTAAAATCAATTATGAGATTATATAACCATTTAAAGGGAGAAACAAAGCTTTTGAAGGCATAAGTGACTATAAAAGAAGTTTTCTTCTCAATGAATGGCTTTCGCTTCAAGATTCTTGAGGTAAACATTCAATTATAATCTGTTTTAACCAAAAATGTAAAAAAATTCAACTTAAAATCAATTATGAGATTATATAACCATTTAAAGGGAGAAACAAAGCTTTTGAAGGCATAAGTGACTATAAAAGAAGTTTTCTTCTCAATGAATGCTTTTTTCATCACGTTTCTCGAGGTAAACATTAAATAATAATCTGTTTTAACCAAAAATGTAAAAAAAATGTAACTTAAAATCAATTGTGAGATTATATAACCATTTAAAGGGAGAAACAAAGCTTTTGAAGGCATAAGTGACTATAAAAGAAGTTTTCTTCTCAATGAATGCCTTTCGCTTCAAGATTCTCGAGGTAAACATTCAATTATAATCTGTTTTAACATAAAATGTAAAAAAATTCAACTTAAAATCAATTATGAGATTATATAACCATTTAAAGGGAGAAACAAAGCTTTTGAAGGCATAAGTGACTATAAAAGAAGTTTTCTTCTCAATGAATGGCTTTCGCTTCAAGATTCTCGAGGTAAACATTCAATTATAATCTGTTTTAACCAAAAATATAAAAAAATTCAACTTAAAATCAATTATGAGATTATATAACCATTTAAAGGGAGAAACAAAGCTTTTGAAGGCATAAGTGACTATAAAAGAAGTTTTCTTCTCAATGAATGGCTTTCGCTTCAAGATTCTCGAGGTAAACATTCAATTATAATCTGTTTTAACCAAAAATGTAAAAAAATTCAACTTAAAATCAATTATGAGATTATATAACCATTTAAAGGGAGAAACAAAGCTTTTGAAAACATAAGTGACTATAAAAGAAGTTATCTTCTCAATGAATGCTTTTTGCATCACGTTTCTCGAGGTAAACATTCAATTATAATTTGTTTTAACCAAAAATGTAAAAAAATTCAACTTAAAATCAATTACGAGATTATATAACCATTTAAAGGGAAAAACAAACCTTTTGAAGACATAAGTGACTATAAAAGAAGTTTTCTTCTCAATGAATGGCTTTCGCTTCAAGATTCTCGAGGTAAACATTCAATTATAATCTGTTTTAACCAAAAATGTAAAAAAATTCAAGTTAAAATCAATTATGAGATTATATAACCATTTAAAGTGAGAAACAAAGCTTTTGAAGGCATAAGTGACTATAAAAGAAGTTTTCTTCTCAATGAATGGCTTTCGCTTCAAGATTCTTGAGGTAAACATTCAATTTTAATCTGTTTTAACCAAAAATGTAAAAAAATTCAACTTAAAATCAATTATGAGATTATATAACCATTTAAAGGGAGAAACAAAGCTTTTGAAGGCATAAGTGACTATAAAAGAAGTTTTCTTCTCAATGAATGGCTTTCGCTTCAAGATTCTCGAGGTAAACATTCAATTTTAATCTGTTTTAACCAAAAATGTAAAAAAATTCAACTTAAAATCAATTATGAGATTATATAACCATTTAAAGGGAGAAACAAAGCTTTTGAAGGCATAAGTGACTATAAAAGAAGTTTTCTTCTCAATGAATGCTTTTTTCATCACGTTTCTCGAGGTAAACATTAAATAATAATCTGTTTTAACCAAAAATGTAAAAAAAATGTAACTTAAAATCAATTATGAGATTATATAACCATTTAAAGGGAGAAACAAAGCTTTTGAAGGCATAAGTGACTATAAAAGAAGTTTTCTTCTCAATGAATGCCTTTCGCTTCAAGATTCTCGAGGTAAACATTCAATTATAATCTGTTTTAACATAAAATGTAAAAAAATTCAACTTAAAATCAATTATGAGATTATATAACCATTTAAAGGGAGAAACAAAGCTTTTGAAGGCATAAGTGACTATAAAAGAAGTTTTCTTCTCAATGAATGGCTTTCGCTTCAAGATTCTCGAGGTAAACATTCAATTATAATCTGTTTTAACCAAAAATATAAAAAAATTCAACTTAAAATCAATTATGAGATTATATAACCATTTAAAGGGAGAAACAAAGCTTTTGAAGGCATAAGTGACTATAAAAGAAGTTTTCTTCTCAATGAATGGCTTTCGCTTCAAGATTCTCGAGGTAAACATTCAATTATAATCTGTTTTAACCAAAAATGTAAAAAAATTCAACTTAAAATCAATTATGAGATTATATAACCATTTAAAGGGAGAAACAAAGCTTTTGAAAACATAAGTGACTATAAAAGAAGTTATCTTCTCAATGAATGCTTTTTGCATCACGTTTCTCGAGGTAAACATTCAATTATAATTTGTTTTAACCAAAAATGTAAAAAAATTCAACTTAAAATCAATTACGAGATTATATAACCATTTAAAGGGAAAAACAAAGCTTTTGAAGACATAAGTGACTATAAAAGAAGTTTTCTTCTCAATGAATGGCTTTCGCTTCAAGATTCTCGAGGTAAACATTCAATTATAATCTGTTTTAACCAAAAATGTAAAAAAATTCAAGTTAAAATCAATTATGAGATTATATAACCATTTAAAGTGAGAAACAAAGCTTTTGAAGGCATAAGTGACTATAAAAGAAGTTTTCTTCTCAATGAATGGCTTTCGCTTCAAGATTCTTGAGGTAAACATTCAATTTTAATCTGTTTTAACCAAAAATGTAAAAAAATTCAACTTAAAATCAATTATGAGATTATATAACCATTTAAAGGGAGAAACAAAGCTTTTGAAGGCATAAGTGACTATAAAAGAAGTTTTCTTCTCAATGAATGGCTTTCGCTTCAAGATTCTCGAGGTAAACATTCAATTATAATCTGTTTTAACCAAAAATGTAAAAAAATTCAACTTAAAATCAATTATGAGATTATATAACCATTTAAAGGGAGAAACAAAGCTTTTGAAGGCATAAGTGACTATAAAAGAAGTTTTCTTCTCAATGAATGGTTTTTGCATCACGTTTCTCGAGGTAAACATTCAATTATAATCTGTTTTAACCATAAATATAAAAAAATTCAACTTAAAATCGATTATGAGATTATATAACCATTTAAAGGGAGAAACAAATCTTTTGAAGGCATAAGTGACTATAAAAGAAGGTTTCTTCTCAATGAATGGTTTTTGCATCACGTTTCTCGAGGTAAACATTCAATTATAATATGTTTTAACCAAAAATGTAAAAAAATTCAACTTAAAATCTATTATGAGATTATATAACCATTTAAAGGGAGAAACAAAGCTTTTGAAGGCATAAGTGACTATAAAAGAAGTTTTCTTCTCAATGAATGGTTTTTGCATCACGTTTCTTGAGGTAAACATTCAATTATAATCTGTTTTAACCAAAAATGTAAAACAATTCAACTTAAAATCAATTATGAGAATATATAACCATTTAAAGGGAGAAACAAAGCTTTTGAAGGCATAAATGACTATAAAAGAAGTTTTCTTCTCAATGAATGGTTTTTGCATCACGTTTGTCGAGGTAAACATTCAATTATAATCTCTTTTAACCATAAATGTAAAAAAATTCAACTTAAAATCTATTATGAGATTATATAACCATTTAAAGGGAGAAACAAAGCTTTTGAAAGCATAAGTGACTATAAAAGAAGTTTTCTTCTCAATGAATGGTTTTTGCATCACGTTTCTCGAGGTAAACATTCAATTATAATCTGTTTTAACCAAAAATGTAAAACAATTCAACTTAAAATCAATTATGAGAATATATAACCATTTAAAGGGAGAAACAAAGCTTTTGAAGGCATAAGTGACTATAAAAGAAGTTTTCTTCTCAATGAATGATTTTTGCATCACGTTTCTCGAGGTAAACATTCAATTATAATCTGTTTTAACAAAAAATGTAAAAAAAACGCAACTTAAAATCAATTATGAGATTATATAACTTCTTAAAGGGAGAAACAAAGCTTTTGAAGGCATAAGTGACTCTAAAAGAAGTTTTCTTCTCATTGAATGGTTTTTGCATCACCTTTCTCGAGGTAAACATTCAATTATAATCTGTTTTAACCAAAAATATAAAAAAAATGCAACTTAAAATCAATTATGAGATTATATAACCATTTAAGGGGAGAAACAAAGCTTTTGAAGGCATAAGTGACTATAAAAGAAGTTTTCTTCTCAATGAATGGCTTTCGCTTCAAGATTCTCGAGGTAAACATTCAATTATAATCTGTTTTAACCAAAAATGTAAAAAAATTCAACTTAAAATCAATTATGAGATTATATAACCATTTAAAGGGAGAAACAAAGCTTTTGAAGGCATAAGTGACTATAAAAGAAGTTTTCTTCTCAATGAATGGTTTTTACATCACGTTTCTCGAGGTAAACATTCAATTATAATCTGTTTTAACCAAAAATGTAAAACAATTCAGCTTAAAATCAATTATGAGAATATATAACCATTTAAAGGGAGAAACAAAGCTTTTGAAGGCATAAGTGACTATAAAAGAAGTTTTCTTCTCAATGAATGCTTTTTGCATCACGTTTCTCAAGGTAAACATTCAATTATAATCTGTTTTAACCAAAAATGTAAAAAAAATGCAACTTAAAATCAATTATGAGATTATATAACCATTTAAAGGGAGAAACAAAGCTTTTGAAGGCATAAGTGACTATAAAAGAAGTTTTCTTCTCAATGAATGGCTTTCGCTTCAAGATTCTCGAGGTAAACATTCAATTATAATCTGTTTTAACCAAAAATGTAAAAAAATTCAACTTAAAATCAATTATGAGATTATATAACCATTTAAAGGGAGAAACAAAGCTTTTAAAGGCATAAGTGACTATAAAAGAAGTTTTCTTCTCAATGAATGGTTTTTACATCACGTTTCTCGAGGTAAACATTCAATTATAATCTGTTTTAACCAAAAATGTAAAACAATTCAGCTTAAAATCAATTATGAGAATATATAACCATTTAAAGGGAGAAACAAAGCTTTTGAAGGCATAAGTGACTATAAAAGAAGTTTTCTTCTCAATGAATGGTTTTTGCATCACGTTTCTCGAGGTAAACATTCAATTATAATCTGTTTTAACCATAAATATAAAAAAATTCAACTTAAAATCTATTATGAGATTATATAACCATTTAAAGGGAGAAACAAAGCTTTTGAAGGCATAAGTGACTATAAAAGAAGTTTTCTTCTCAATGAATGATTTTTTCATCACGTTTCTCAAGGTAAACATTCAATTATAATCTGTTTTAACCAAAAATGTAAAAAAATTCAACTTAAAATCAATTATGAGATTATATAACCATTTAAAGGGAGAAACAAAGCTTTTGAAGGCATAAGTGACTATAAAAGAAGTTTTCTTCTCAATGAATGCTTTTTGCATCACGTTTCTTGAGGTAAACATTCAATTATAATCTGTTTTAACCAAAAATGTAAAAAAATTCAACTTAAAATCAATTATGAGATTATATAACCATTTAAAGGGAAAAACAAAGCTTTTGAAGCCATAAGTGACTATAAAAGAAGTTTTCTTGTCAATGAATGGCTTTCGCTTCAAGATTCTCGAGGTCAACATTCAATTATAATCTGTTTTAACCAAAAATGTAAAAAAATTTAACTGAAAATCAATTATGAGATTATATAACCATTTAAAGGGAGAAACAAAGCTTTTGAAGGCATAAGTGACTATAAAAGAAGTTTTCTTCTCAATGAATGATTTTTGCATCACGTTTCTCGAGGTAAACATTCAATTATAATCTGTTTTAACAAAAAATGTAAAAAAAATGCAACTTAAAATCAATTATGAGATTATATAACTATTTAAAGGGAGAAACAAAGCTTTTGAAGGCATAAGTGACTATAAAAGAAGTTTTCTTCTCATTGAATGGTTTTTGCATCACCTTTCTCGAGGTAAACATTCAATTATAATCTGTTTTAACTAAAAATGTAAAAAAAATGCAACTTAAAATCAATTATGAGATTATATAACCATTTAAAGGGAGAAACAAAGCTTTTGAAGGCATAAGTGACTATAAAAGAAGTTTTCTTCTCAATGAATGGCTTTTGCTTCAAGATTCTCGAGGTAAACATTCAATTATAATCTGTTTTAACCAAAAATGTAAAAAAATTCAACTTAAAATCAATTATGAGATTATATAACCATTTAAAGGGAGAAACAAAGCTTTTGAAGGCATAAGTGACTATAAAAGAAGTTTTCTTCTCAATGAATGGTTTTTGCATCACGTTTCTTGAGGTAAACATTCAATTATAATATGTTTTAACCAAAAATGGAAAAAAAACGCAACTTAAAATCTATTATGAGATTATATAACCATTTAAAGGGAGAAACAAAGCTTTTGAAGGCATAAGTGACTATAAAAGAAGTTTTCTTCTCAATGAATGGTTTTTGCATCACGTTTCTTGAGGTAAACATTCAATTATAATCTGTTTTAACCAAAAATGTAAAAAAATGCAACTTAAAATCAATTATGAGATTATATAACCATTTAAGGGGAGAAACAAAGCTTTTGAAGGCATAAGTGACTATAAAAGAAGTTTTCTTCTCAATGAATGGCTTTCGCTTCAAGATTCTCGAGGTAAACATTCAATTATAATCTGTTTTAACCAAAAATGTAAAAAAATTCAACTTAAAATCAATTATGAGATTATATAACCATTTAAAGGGAGAAACAAAGCTTTTGAAGGCATAAGTGACTATAAAAGAAGTTTTCTTCTCAATGAATACTTTTTGCATCACGTTTCTCGAGGTAAACATTCAATTATAATCTGTTTTAACCAAAAATATAAAAAAATTCAACTTAAAATCTATTATGAGATTATATAACCATTTAAAGGGAGAAACAAAGCTTTTGAAGCCATAAGTGACTATAAAAGAAGTTTTCTTCTCAATGAATGCTTTTTGCATCACGTTTCTCAAGGTAAACATTCAATTATAATCTGTTTTAACCAAAAATGTAAAAAAAATGCAACTTAAAATCAATTATGAGATTATATAACCATTTAAAGGGAGAAACAAAGCTTTTGAAGGCATAAGTGACTATAAAAGAAGTTTTCTTCTCAATGAATGGCTTTCGCTTCAAGATTCTCGAGGTAAACATTCAATTATAATCTGTTTTAACCAAAAATGTAAAAAAATTCAACTTAAAATCAATTATGAGATTATATAACCATTTAAAGGGAGAAACAAAGCTTTTGAAGGTATAAGTGACTATAAAAGAAGTTTTCTTCTCAATGCATACTTTTTGCATCACGTTTCTCGAGGTAAACATTCAATTATAATCTGTTTTAACCAAAAATATAAAAAAATTCAACTTAAAATCTATTATGAGATTATATAACCATTTAAAGGGAGAAACAAAGCTTTTGAAGGCATAAGTGACTGTAAACGAAGTTTTCTTCTCAATGAATACTTTTTGCATCACGTTTCTCGAGGTAAACATTCAATTATAATCTGTTTTAACCAAAAATGTAAAAAAAATGCAACTTAAAATCAATTATGAGATTATATAACCATTTAAAGGGAGAAACAAAGCTTTTGAAGGCATAAGTGACTATAAAAGAAGTTTTCTTCTCAATGAATGGCTTTCGCTTCAAGATTCTCGAGGTAAACATTCAATTATAATCTGTTTTAACCAAAAATGTAAAAAAATTCAACTTAAAATCAATTATGAGATTATATATCCATTTAAAGGCAGAAACAAAGCTTTTGAAGGCATAAGTGACTATAAAAGAAGTTTTCTTCTCAATGAATGGTTTTTGCATCACGTTTCTCGAGGTAAACATTCAATTATAATCTGTTTTAACCAAAAATGTAAAAAAATTCAACTTAAAATCAATTATGAGATTATATAACCATTTAAAGGGAGAAACAAAGCTTTTGAAGGCATAAGTGACTATAAAAGAAGTTTTCTTCTCAATGATTGGTTTTTGCATCACGTTTCTCGAGGTAAACATTAAATTATAATCTGTTTTAACCATAAATATAAAAAAATTCAACTTAAAATCTATTATGAGATTATATAACCATTTAAAGGGAGAAACAAAGCTTTTGAAGGCATAAGTGACTATAAAAGAAGTTTTCTTCTCAATGAATGGTTTTTGCATCACGTTTCTCGAGGTATACATTCAATTATAATCTGTTTTAACCAAAAATGTAAAAAAAAAGCAACTTAAAATCGATTATGAGATTATATAACCATTTAAAGAGAGAAACAAAGCTTTTGAAGGCATAAGTGACTATAAAAGAAGTTTTCTTCTCAATGAATGGTTTTTCCATCACGTTTCTCGAGGTAAACATTCAATTATAATCTGTTTTAACCAAAAATGTAAAAAAAACGCAACTTAAAATCGATTATGAGATTATATAACCATTTAAAGGGAGAAACAAATCTTTTGAAGGCATAAGTGACTATAAAAGAAGGTTTCTTCTCAATGAATGGTTTTTGCATCACGTTTCTCGAGGTAAACATTCAATTATAATCTGTTTTAACCATAAATGTAAAAAAATTCAACTTAAAATCAATTATGAGATTATATAACCATTTAAAGGGAGAAACAAAGCTTTTGAAGGCATAAGTGACTATAAAAGAAGTTTTCTTCTCAATGAATGGTTTTTGCATCACGTTTCTCAAGGTAAACATTCAATTATAATCTGTTTTAACCAAAAATATAAAAAAATTCAACTTAAAATCTATTATGAGATTATATAACCATTTAAAGGGAGAAACAAAGCTTTTGAAGGCATAAGTGACTATAAAAGAAGTTTTCTTCTTAATGAATGCTTTTTGCATCACGTTTCTCGAGGTAAACATTCAATTATAATCTGTTTTAACCAAAAATGTAAAAAAAATGCAACTTAAAATCAATTATGAGATTATATAACCATTTAAAGGGAGAAACAAAGCTTTTGAAGGCATAAGTGACTATAAAAGAAGTTTTCTTCTCAATGAATGGTTTTTGCATCACGTTTCTCGAGGTAAACATTCAATTATAATCTGTTTTAACCATAAATGTAAAAAAATTCAACTTAAAATCAATTATGAGATTATATAACCATTTAAAGGGAGAAACAAAGCTTTTGAAGGCATAAGTGACTATAAAAGAAGTTTTCTTCTCAATGAATGGTTTTTGCATCACGTTTCTCAAGGTAAACATTCAATTATAATCTGTTTTAACCAAAAATATAAAAAAATTGAACTTAAAATCTATTATGAGATTATATAACCATTTAAAGGGAGAAACAAAGCTTTTGAAGGCATAAGTGACTATAAAAGAAGTTTTCTTCTTAATGAATGCTTTTTGCATCACGTTTCTCGAGGTAAACATTCAATTATAATCTGTTTTAACCAAAAATGTAAAAAAAATGCAACTTAAAATCAATTATGAGATTATATAACCATTTAAAGGGAGAAACAAAGCTTTTGAAGGCATAAGTGACTATAAAAGAAGTTTTCTTCTCAATGAATGGCTTTCGCTTCAAGATTCTCGAGGTAAACATTCAATTATAATCTGTTTTAACCAAAAATGTAAAAAAATTCAACTTAAAATCAATTATGAGATTATATAACCATTTAAAGGGAGAAACAAAGCTTTTGAAGGCATAAGTGACTATAAAAGAAGTTTTCTTCTCAATGAATGCTTTTTGCATCACGTTTCTCGAGGTAAACATTCAATTATAATCTGTTTTAACCAAAAATGTAAAAAAATTCAACTTAAAATCAATTACGAGATTATATAACCATTTAAAGGGAAAAACAAAGCTTTTGAAGCCATAAGTGACTATAAAAGAAGTTTTCTTCTCAATGAATGGCTTTCGCTTCAAGATTCTCGAGGTAAACATTCAATTATAATCTGTTTTAACCAAAAATGTAAAAAAATTCAACTTAAAATCAATTATGAGATTATATAACCATTTAAAGGGAGAAACAAAGCTTTTGAAGGCATAAGTGACTATAAAAGAAGTTTTCTTCTCAATGAATGGCTTTCGCTTCAAGATTCTCGAGGTAAACATTCAATTATAATCTGTTTTAACCAAAAATGTAAAAAAATTCAACTTAAAATCAATTATGAGATTATATAACCATTTAAAGGGAGAAACAAAGCTTTTGAAGGCATAAGTGACTATAAAAGAAGTTTTCTTCTCAATGAATGGCTTTCGCTTCAAGATTCTCGAGGTAAACATTCAATTATAATCTGTTTTAACCAAAAATATAAAAAAATTCAACTTAAAATCAATTATGAGATTATATAACCATTTAAAGGGAGAAACAAAGCTTTTGAAGGCATAAGTGACTATAAAAGAAGTTTTCTTCTCAATGAATGGTTTTTGCATCACGTTTCTCGAGGTAAACATTCAATTATAATCTGTTTTAACCATAAATATAAAAAAATTCAACTTAAAATCGATTATGAGATTATATAACCATTTAAAGGGAGAAACAAATCTTTTGAAGGCATAAGTGACTATAAAAGAAGGTTTCTTCTCAATGAATGGTTTTTGCATTACGTTTCTCGAGGTAAACATTCAATTATAATCTGTTTTAACCAAAAATGTAAAAAATTCAACTTAAAATCTATTATGAGATTATATAACCATTTAAAGGGAGAAACAAAGCTTTTGAAGGCATAGGTGACTATAAAAGAAGTTTTCTTCTCAATGAATGGTTTTTGCATCACGTTTCTCGAGGTAAACATTCAATTATAATCTGTTTTAACCAAAAATGTAAAACAATTCAACTTAAAATCAATTATGAGAATATATAACCATTTAAAGGGAGAAACAAAGCTTTTGAAGGCATAAGTGACTATAAAAGAAGTTTTCTTCTCAATGAATGGTTTTTGCATCACCTTTCTCGAGGTAAACATTCAATTATAATCTGTTTTAACCATAAATGTAAAAAAATTCAACTTAAAATCTATTATGAGATTATATAACCATTTAAAGGGAGAAACAAAGCTTTTGAAGGCATAAGTGACTATAAAAGAAGTTTTCTTCTCAATGAATGATTTTTGCATCACGTTTCTCGAGGTAAACATTCAATTATAATCTGTTTTAACAAAAAATGTAAAAAAAACGCAACTTAAAATCAATTATGAGATTATATAACTTCTTAAAGGGAGAAACAAAGCTTTTGAAGGCATAAGTGACTCTAAAAGAAGTTTTCTTCTCAATGAATGGTTTTTGCATCACGTTTCTCGAGGTAAACATTCAATTATAATCTGTTTTAACCAAAAATGTAAAACAATTCAACTTAAAATCAATTATGAGAATATATAACCATTTAAAGGGAGAAACAAAGCTTTTGAAGGCATAAGTGACTATAAAAGAAGTTTTCTTCTCAATGAATGATTTTTGCATCACGTTTCTCAAGGTAAACATTCAATTATAATCTGTTTTAACCAAAAATGTAAAAAAATTCAACTTAAAATCTATTATGAGATTATATAACCATTTAAAGGGAGAAACAAAGCTTTTGAAGGCATAAGTGACTATAAAAGAAGTTTTCTTCTCAATGAATGCTTTTTGCATCACGTTTCTTGAGGTAAACATTCAATTATAATCTGTTTTAACCACAAATGTAAAAAAATTCAACTTAAAATCAATTATGAGATTATATAACCATTTAAAGGGAAAAACAAAGCTTTTGAAGCCATAAGTGACTATAAAAGAAGTTTTCTTCTCAATGAATGGCTTTCGCATCAAGATTCTCGAGGTAAACATTCAATTATAATCTGTTTTAACCAAAAATGTAAAAAAAGTTAACTTAAAATCAATTATGAGATTATATAACCATTTAAAGGGAGAAACAAAGCTTTTGAAGGCATAAGTGACTATAAAAGAAGTTTTCTTCTCAATGAATGGTTTTTGCATCACGTTTCTCGAGGTAAACATTCAATTATAATCTGTTTTAACCAAAAATGTAAAAAAATTCAACTTAAAATCTATTATGAGATTATATAACCATTTAAAGGGAGAAACAAAGCTTTTGAAGGCATAAGTGACTATAAAAGAAGTTTTCTTCTCAATGAATGGTTTTTGCATCACGTTTCTCGAGGTAAACATTCAATTATAATCTGTTTTATCCAAAAATGTAAAACAATTCAACTTAAAATCAATTATGAGAATATATAACCATTTAAAGGGAGAAACAAAGCTTTTGAAGGCATAAGTGACTATAAAAGAAGTTTTCTTCTCAATGAATGGTTTTTGCATCACGTTTCTCGAGGTAAACATTCAATTATAATCTGTTTTAACCATAAATATAAAAAAATTCAACTTAAAATCTATTATGAGATTATATAACCATTTAAAGGGAGAAACAAAGCTTTTGAAGGCATAAGTGACTATAAAAGAAGTTTTCTTCTCAATGAATGATTTTTGCATCACGTTTCTCAAGGTAAACATTCAATTATAATCTGTTTTAACCAAAAATGTAAAAAAATTCAACTTAAAATCTATTATGAGATTATATAACCATTTAAAGGGAGAAACAAAGCTTTTGAAGGCATAAGTGACTATAAAAGAAGTTTTCTTCTCAATGAATGCTTTTTGCATCACGTTTCTTGAGGTAAACATTCAATTATAATCTGTTTTAACCACAAATGTAAAAAAATTCAACTTAAAATCAATTATGAGATTATATAACCATTTAAAGGGAAAAACAAAGCTTTTGAAGCCATAAGTGACTATAAAAGAAGTTTTCTTCTCAATGAATGGCTTTCGCATCAAGATTCTCGAGGTAAACATTCAATTATAATCTGTTTTAACCAAAAATGTAAAAAAAGTTAACTTAAAATCAATTATGAGATTATATAACCATTTAAAGGGAGAAACAAAGCTTTTGAAGGCATAAGTGACTATAAAAGAAGTTTTCTTCTCAATGAATGATTTTTGCATCACGTTTCTCAAGGTAAACATTCAATTATAATCTGTTTTAACAAAAAATGTAAAAAAAACGCAACTTAAAATCAATTATGAGATTATATAACTTCTTAAAGGGAGAAACAAAGCTTTTGAAGGCATAAGTGACTCTAAAAGAAGTTTTCTTCTCATTGAATGGTTTTTGCATCACCTTTCTCGAGGTAAACATTCAATTATAATATGTTTTAACCAAAAATGTAAAAAAAATGCAACTTAAAATCAATTATGAGATTATATAACCATTTAAGGGGAGAAACAAAGCTTTTGAAGGCATAAGTGACTATAAAAGAAGTTTTCTTCTCAATGAATGGCTTTCGCTTCAAGATTCTCGAGGTAAACATTCAATTATAATCTGTTTTAACCAAAAATGTAAAAAAATTCAACTTAAAATCTATTATGAGATTATATAACCATTTAAAGGGAGAAACAAAGCTTTTGAAGGCATAAGTGACTATAAAAGAAGTTTTCTTCTCAATGAATGCTTTTTGCATCACGTTTCTTGAGGTAAACATTCAATTATAATCTGTTTTAACCACAAATGTAAAAAAATTCAACTTAAAATCAATTATGAGATTATATAACCATTTAAAGGGAAAAACAAAGCTTTTGAAGCCATAAGTGACTATAAAAGAAGTTTTCTTCTCAATGAATGGCTTTCGCATCAAGATTCTCGAGGTAAACATTCAATTATAATCTGTTTTAACCAAAAATGTAAAAAAAGTTAACTTAAAATCAATTATGAGATTATATAACCATTTAAAGGGAGAAACAAAGCTTTTGAAGGCATAAGTGACTATAAAGAAGTTTTCTTCTCAATGAATGATTTTTGCATCACGTTTCTCAAGGTAAACATTCAATTATAATCTGTTTTAACAAAAAATGTAAAAAAAACGCAACTTAAAATCAATTATGAGATTATATAACTTCTTAAAGGGAGAAACAAAGCTTTTGAAGGCATAAGTGACTCTAAAAGAAGTTTTCTTCTCATTGAATGGTTTTTGCATCACCTTTCTCGAGGTAAACATTCAATTATAATATGTTTTAACCAAAAATGTAAAAAAAATGCAACTTAAAATCAATTATGAGATTATATAACCATTTAAGGGGAGAAACAAAGCTTTTGAAGGCATAAGTGACTATAAAAGAAGTTTTCTTCTCAATGAATGGCTTTCGCTTCAAGATTCTCGAGGTAAACATTCAATTATAATCTGTTTTAACCAAAAATGTAAAAAAATTCAACTTAAAATCAATTATGAGATTATATAACCATTTAAAGGGAGAAACAAAGCTTTTGAAGGCATAAGTGACTATAAAAGAAGTTTTCTTCTCAATGAATGGTTTTTGCATCACGTTTCTCGAGGTAAACATTCAATTATAATCTGTTTTAACCATAAATATAAAAAAATTCAACTTAAAATCTATTATGAGATTATATAACCATTTAAAGGGAGAAACAAAGCTTTTGAAGGCATAAGTGACTATAAAAGAAGTTTTCTTCTCAATGAATGATTTTTTCATCACGTTTCTCAAGGTAAACATTCAATTATAATCTGTTTTAACCAAAAATGTAAAACAATTCAACTTAAAATCAATTATGAGAATATATAACCATTTAAAGGGAGAAACAAAGCTTTTGAAGCCATAAGTGACTATAAAAGAAGTTTTCTTCTCAATGAATGGCTTTCGCATCAAGATTCTCGAGGTAAACATTCAATTATAATCTGTTTTAACCAAAAATGTAAAAAAAGTTAACTTAAAATCAATTATGAGATTATATAACCATTTAAAGGGAGAAACAAAGCTTTTGAAGGCATAAGTGACTATAAAGAAGTTTTCTTCTCAATGAATGATTTTTGCATCACGTTTCTCAAGGTAAACATTCAATTATAATCTGTTTTAACAAAAAATGTAAAAAAAACGCAACTTAAAATCAATTATGAGATTATATAACTTCTTAAAGGGAGAAACAAAGCTTTTGAAGGCATAAGTGACTCTAAAAGAAGTTTTCTTCTCATTGAATGGTTTTTGCATCACCTTTCTCGAGGTAAACATTCAATTATAATATGTTTTAACCAAAAATGTAAAAAAAATACAACTTAAAATCAATTATGAGATTATATAACCATTTAAGGGGAGAAACAAAGCTTTTGAAGGCATAAGTGACTATAAAAGAAGTTTTCTTCTCAATGAATGGCTTTCGCTTCAAGATTCTCGAGGTAAACATTCAATTATAATCTGTTTTAACCAAAAATGTAAAAAAATTCAACTTAAAATCAATTATGAGATTATATAACCATTTAAAGGGAGAAACAAAGCTTTTGAAGGCATAAGTGACTATAAAAGAAGTTTTCTTCTCAATGAATGGTTTTTGCATCACGTTTCTCGAGGTAAACATTCAATTATAATCTGTTTTAACCATAAATATAAAAAAATTCAACTTAAAATCTATTATGAGATTATATAACCATTTAAAGGGAGAAACAAAGCTTTTGAAGGCATAAGTGACTATAAAAGAAGTTTTCTTCTCAATGAATGATTTTTTCATCACGTTTCTCAAGGTAAACATTCAATTATAATCTGTTTTAACCAAAAATGTAAAACAATTCAACTTAAAATCAATTATGAGAATATATAACCATTTAAAGGGAGAAACAAAGCTTTTGAAGGCATAAGTGACTATAAAAGAAGTTTTCTTCTCAATGAATGGTTTTTGCATCACGTTTCTCGAGGTAAACATTCAATTATAATCTGTTTTAACCATAAATATAAAAAAATTCAACTTAAAATCTATTATGAGATTATATAACCATTTAAAGGGAGAAACAAAGCTTTTGAAGGCATAAGTGACTATAAAAGAAGTTTTCTTCTCAATGAATGATTTTTGCATCACGTTTCTCAAGGTAAACATTCAATTATAATCTGTTTTAACCAAAAATGTAAAAAAATTCAACTTAAAATCTATTATGAGATTATATAACCATTTAAAGGGAGAAACAAAGCTTTTGAAGGCATAAGTGACTATAAAAGAAGTTTTCTTCTCAATGAATGCTTTTTGCATCACGTTTCTTGAGGTAAACATTCAATTATAATCTGTTTTAACCAAAAATGTAAAAAAATTCAACTTAAAATCAATTATGAGATTATATAACCATTTAAAGGGAAAAACAAAGCTTTTGAAGCCATAAGTGACTATAAAAGAAGTTTTCTTCTCAATGAATGGCTTTCGCATCAAGATTCTCGAGGTAAACATTCAATTATAATCTGTTTTAACCAAAAATGTAAAAAAAGTTAACTTAAAATCAATTATGAGATTATATAACCATTTAAAGGGAGAAACGAAGCTTTTGAAGGCATAAGTGACTATAAAGAAGTTTTCTTCTCAATGAATGATTTTTGCATCACGTTTCTCGAGGTAAACATTCAATTATAATCTGTTTTAACAAAAAATGTAAAAAAAACGCAACTTAAAATCAATTATGAGATTATATAACTTCTTAAACGGAGAAACAAAGCTTTTGAAGGCATAAGTGACTCTAAAAGAAGTTTTCTTCTCATTGAATGGTTTTTGCATCACCTTTCTCGAGGTAAACATTCAATTATAATCTGTTTTAACCAAAAATGTAAAAAAAATGCAACTTAAAATCAATTATGAGATTATATAACCATTTAAGGGGAGAAACAAAGCTTTTGAAGGCATAAGTGACTATAAAAGAAGTTTTCTTCTCAATGAATGGCTTTCGCTTCAAGATTCTCGAGGTAAACATTCAATTATAATCTGTTTTAACCAAAAATGTAAAAAAATTCAACTTAAAATCAATTATGAGATTATATAACCATTTAAAGGGAGAAACAAAGCTTTTGAAGGCATAAGTGACTATAAAAGAAGTTTTCTTCTCAATGAATGGTTTTTGCATCACGTTTCTCGAGGTAAACATTCAATTATAATCTGTTTTAACCAAAAATATAAAAAAATTCAACTTAAAATCTATTATGAGATTATATAACCATTTAAAGGGAGAAACAAAGCTTTTGAAGGCATAAGTGACTATAAAAGAAGTTTTCTTCTCAATGAATGATTTTTGCATCACGTTTCTCAAGGTAAACATTCAATTATAATCTGTTTTAACCAAAAATGTAAAAAAATTCAACTTAAAATCTATTATGAGATTATATAACCATTTAAAGGGAGAAACAAAGCTTTTGAAGGCATAAGTGACTATAAAAGAAGTTTTCTTCTCAATGAATGCTTTTTGCATCGCGTTTCTTGAGGTAAACATTCAATTATAATCTGTTTTAACCAAAAATGTAAAAAAATTCAACTTAAAATCAATTATGAGATTATATAACCATTTAAAGGGAAAAACAAAGCTTTTGAAGCCATAAGTGACTATAAAAGAAGTTTTCTTCTCAATGAATGGCTTTCGCATCAAGATTCTCGAGGTAAACATTCAATTATAATCTGTTTTAACCAAAAATGTAAAAAAAGTTAACTTAAAATCAATTATGAGATTATATAACCATTTAAAGGGAGAAACAAAGCTTTTGAAGGCATAAGTGACTATAAAGAAGTTTTCTTCTCAATGAATGATTTTTGCATCACGTTTCTCGAGGTAAACATTCAATTATAATCTGTTTTAACAAAAAATGTAAAAAAAACGCAACTTAAAATCAATTATGAGATTATATAACTTCTTAAAGGGAGAAACAAAGCTTTTGAAGGCATAAGTGACTCTAAAAGAAGTTTTCTTCTCATTGAATGGTTTTTGCATCACCTTTCTCGAGGTAAACATTCAATTATAATCTGTTTTAACCAAAAATGTAAAAAAAATGCAACTTAAAATCAATTATGAGATTATATAACCATTTAAGGGGAGAAACAAAGCTTTTGAAGGCATAAGTGACTATAAAAGAAGTTTTCTTCTCAATGAATGGCTTTCGCTTCAAGATTCTCGAGGTAAACATTCAATTATAATCTGTTTTAACCAAAAATGTAAAAAAATTCAACTTAAAATCAATTATGAGATTATATAACCATTTAAAGGGAGAAACAAAGCTTTTGAAGGCATAAGTGACTATAAAAGAAGTTTTCTTCTCAATGAATGGTTTTTGCATCACGTTTCTCGAGGTAAACATTCAATTATAATCTGTTTTAACCAAAAATATAAAAAAATTCAACTTAAAATCTATTATGAGATTATATAACCATTTAAAGGGAGAAACAAAGCTTTTGAAGGCATAAGTGACTATAAAAGAAGTTTTCTTCTCAATGAATGCTTTTTGCATCACGTTTCTTGAGGTAAACATTCAATTATAATCTGTTTTAACCAAAAATGTAAAAAAATTCAACTTAAAATCAATTATGAGATTATATAACCATTTAAAGGGAAAAACAAAGCTTTTGAAGCCATAAGTGACTATAAAAGAAGTTTTCTTCTCAATGAATGGCTTTCGCATCAAGATTCTCGAGGTAAACATTCAATTATAATCTGTTTTAACCAAAAATGTAAAAAAAGTTAACTTAAAATCAATTATGAGATTATATAACCATTTAAAGGGAGAAACAAAGCTTTTGAAGGCATAAGTGACTATAAAGAAGTTTTCTTCTCAATGAATGATTTTTGCATCACGTTTCTCGAGGTAAACATTCAATTATAATCTGTTTTAACAAAAAATGTAAAAAAAACGCAACTTAAAATCAATTATGAGATTATATAACTTCTTAAAGGGAGAAACAAAGCTTTTGAAGGCATAAGTGACTATAAAAGAAGTTTTCTTCTCATTGAATGGTTTTTGCATCACCTTTCTCGAGGTAAACATTCAATTATAATCTGTTTTAACCAAAAATGTAAAAAAAATGCAACTTAAAATCAATTATGAGATTATATAACCATTTAAGGGGAGAAACAAAGCTTTTGAAGGCATAAGTGACTATAAAAGAAGTTTTCTTCTCAATGAATGGCTTTCGCTTCAAGATTCTCGAGGTAAACATTCAATTATAATCTGTTTTAACCAAAAATGTAAAAAAATTCAACTTAAAATCAATTATGAGATTATATAACCATTTAAAGGGAGAAACAAAGCTTTTGAAGGCATAAGTGACTATAAAAGAAGTTTTCTTCTCAATGAATGGTTTTTGCATCACGTTTCTCGAGGTAAACATTCAATTATAATCTGTTTTTACCAAAAATATAAAAAAATTCAACTTAAAATCTATTATGAGATTATATAACCATTTAAAGGGAGAAACAAAGCTTTTGAAGGCATAAGTGACTATAAAAGAAGTTTTCTTCTCAATGAATGCTTTTTGCATCACGTTTCTTGAGGTAAACATTCAATTATAATCTGTTTTAACCAAAAATGTAAAAAAATTCAACTTAAAATCAATTATGAGATTATATAACCATTTAAAGGGAAAAACAAAGCTTTTGAAGCCATAAGTGACTATAAAAGAAGTTTTCTTCTCAATGAATGGCTTTCGCATCAAGATTCTCGAGGTAAACATTCAATTATAATCTGTTTTAACCAAAAATGTAAAAAAAGTTAACTTAAAATCAATTATGAGATTATATAACCATTTAAAGGGAGAAACAAAGCTTTTGAAGGCATAAGTGACTATAAAGAAGTTTTCTTCTCAATGAATGATTTTTGCATCACGTTTCTCAAGGTAAACATTCAATTATAATCTGTTTTAACAAAAAATGTAAAAAAAACGCAACTTAAAATCAATTATGAGATTATATAACTTCTTAAAGGGAGAAACAAAGCTTTTGAAGGCATAAGTGACTCTAAAAGAAGTTTTCTTCTCAATGAATGGTTTTTGCATCACCTTTCTCAAGGTAAACATTCAATTATAATATGTTTTAACCAAAAATGTAAAAAAAATGCAACTTAAAATCAATTATGAGATTATATAACCATTTAAGGGGAGAAACAAAGCTTTTGAAGGCATAAGTGACTATAAAAGAAGTTTTCTTCTCAATGAATGGCTTTCGCTTCAAGATTCTCGAGGTAAACATTCAATTATAATCTGTTTTAACCAAAAATGTAAAAAAATTCAACTTAAAATCTATTATGAGATTATATAACCATTTAAAGGGAGAAACAAAGCTTTTGAAGGCATAAGTGACTATAAAAGAAGTTTTCTTCTCAATGAATGCTTTTTGCATCACGTTTCTTGAGGTAAACATTCAATTATAATCTGTTTTAACCACAAATGTAAAAAAATTCAACTTAAAATCAATTATGAGATTATATAACCATTTAAAGGGAAAAACAAAGCTTTTGAAGCCATAAGTGACTATAAAAGAAGTTTTCTTCTCAATGAATGGCTTTCGCATCAAGATTCTCGAGGTAAACATTCAATTATAATCTGTTTTAACCAAAAATGTAAAAAAAGTTAACTTAAAATCAATTATGAGATTATAGAACCATTTAAAGGGAGAAACAAAGCTTTTGAAGGCATAAGTGACTATAAAGAAGTTTTCTTCTCAATGAATGATTTTTGCATCACGTTTCTCAAGGTAAACATTTAATTATAATCTGTTTTAACAAAAAATGTAAAAAAAACGCAACTTAAAATCAATTATGAGATTATATAACTTCTTAAAGGGAGAAACAAAGCTTTTGAAGGCATAAGTGACTCTAAAAGAAGTTTTCTTCTCATTGAATGGTTTTTGCATCACCTTTCTCGAGGTAAACATTCAATTATAATATGTTTTAACCAAAAATGTAAAAAAAATGCAACTTAAAATCAATTATGAGATTATATAACCATTTAAGGGGAGAAACAAAGCTTTTGAAGGCATAAGTGACTATAAAAGAAGTTTTCTTCTCAATGAATGGCTTTCGCTTCAAGATTCTCGAGGTAAACATTCAATTATAATCTGTTTTAACCAAAAATGTAAAAAAATTCAACTTAAAATCAATTATGAGATTATATAACCATTTAAAGGGAGAAACAAAGCTTTTGAAGGCATAAGTGACTATAAAAGAAGTTTTCTTCTCAATGAATGGTTTTTGCATCACGTTTCTCGAGGTAAACATTCAATTATAATCTGTTTTAACCATAAATATAAAAAAATTCAACTTAAAATCTATTATGAGATTATATAACCATTTAAAGGGAGAAACAAAGCTTTTGAAGGCATAAGTGACTATAAAAGAAGTTTTCTTCTCAATGAATGATTTTTTCATCACGTTTCTCAAGGTAAACATTCAATTATAATCTGTTTTAACCAAAAATGTAAAACAATTCAACTTAAAATCAATTATGAGAATATATAACCATTTAAAGGGAGAAACAAAGCTTTTGAAGCCATAAGTGACTATAAAAGAAGTTTTCTTCTCAATGAATGGCTTTCGCATCAAGATTCTCGAGGTAAACATTCAATTATAATCTGTTTTAACCAAAAATGTAAAAAAAGTTAACTTAAAATCAATTATGAGATTATATAACCATTTAAAGGGAGAAACAAAGCTTTTGAAGGCATAAGTGACTATAAAGAAGTTTTCTTCTCAATGAATGATTTTTGCATCACGTTTCTCAAGGTAAACATTCAATTATAATCTGTTTTAACAAAAAATGTAAAAAAAACGCAACTTAAAATCAATTATGAGATTATATAACTTCTTAAAGGGAGAAACAAAGCTTTTGAAGGCATAAGTGACTCTAAAAGAAGTTTTCTTCTCATTGAATGGTTTTTGCATCACCTTTCTCGAGGTAAACATTCAATTATAATATGTTTTAACCAAAAATGTAAAAAAAATGCAACTTAAAATCAATTATGAGATTATATAACCATTTAAGGGGAGAAACAAAGCTTTTGAAGGCATAAGTGACTATAAAAGAAGTTTTCTTCTCAATGAATGGCTTTCGCTTCAAGATTCTCGAGGTAAACATTCAATTATAATCTGTTTTAACCAAAAATGTAAAAAAATTCAACTTAAAATCAATTATGAGATTATATAACCATTTAAAGGGAGAAACAAAGCTTTTGAAGGCATAAGTGACTATAAAAGAAGTTTTCTTCTCAATGAATGGTTTTTGCATCACGTTTCTCAAGGTAAACATTCAATTATAATCTGTTTTAACCATAAATATAAAAAAATTCAACTTAAAATCTATTATGAGATTATATAACCATTTAAAGGGAGAAACAAAGCTTTTGAAGGCATAAGTGACTATAAAAGAAGTTTTCTTCTCAATGAATGATTTTTTCATCACGTTTCTCAAGGTAAACATTCAATTATAATCTGTTTTAACCAAAAATGTAAAACAATTCAACTTAAAATCAATTATGAGAATATATAACCATTTAAAGGGAGAAACAAAGCTTTTGAAGGCATAAGTGACTATAAAAGAAGTTTTCTTCTCAATGAATGGTTTTTGCATCACGTTTCTCGAGGTAAACATTCAATTATAATCTGTTTTAACCATAAATATAAAAAAATTCAACTTAAAATCTATTATGAGATTATATAACCATTTAAAGGGAGAAACAAAGCTTTTGAAGGCATAAGTGACTATAAAAGAAGTTTTCTTCTCAATGAATGATTTTTGCATCACGTTTCTCAAGGTAAACATTCAATTATAATCTGTTTTAACCAAAAATGTAAAAAAATTCAACTTAAAATCTATTATGAGATTATATAACCATTTAAAGGGAGAAACAAAGCTTTTGAAGGCATAAGTGACTATAAAAGAAGTTTTCTTCTCAATGAATGCTTTTTGCATCACGTTTCTTGAGGTAAACATTCAATTATAATCTGTTTTAACCAAAAATGTAAAAAAATTCAACTTAAAATCAATTATGAGATTATATAACCATTTAAAGGGAAAAACAAAGCTTTTGAAGCCATAAGTGACTATAAAAGAAGTTTTCTTCTCAATGAATGGCTTTCGCATCAAGATTCTCGAGGTAAACATTCAATTATAATCTGTTTTAACCAAAAATGTAAAAAAAGTTAACTTAAAATCAATTATGAGATTATATAACCATTTAAAGGGAGAAACAAAGCTTTTGAAGGCATAAGTGACTATAAAGAAGTTTTCTTCTCAATGAATGATTTTTGCATCACGTTTCTCGAGGTAAACATTCAATTATAATCTGTTTTAACAAAAAATGTAAAAAAAACGTAACTTAAAATCAATTATGAGATTATATAACTTCTTAAAGGGAGAAACAAAGCTTTTGAAGGCATAAGTGACTCTAAAAGAAGTTTTCTTCTCATTGAATGGTTTTTGCATCACCTTTCTCGAGGTAAACATTCAATTATAATCTGTTTTAACCAAAAATGTAAAAAAAATGCAACTTAAAATCAATTATGAGATTATATAACCATTTAAGGGGAGAAACAAAGCTTTTGAAGGCATAAGTGACTATACAAGAAGTTTTCTTCTCAATGAATGGCTTGCGCTTCAAGATTCTCGAGGTAAACATTCAATTATAATCTGTTTTAACCAAAAATGTAAAAAAATTCAACTTAAAATCAATTATGAGATTATATAACCATTTAAAGGGAGAAACAAAGCTTTTGAAGGCATAAGTGACTATAAAAGAAGTTTTCTTCTCAATGAATGGTTTTTGCATCACGTTTCTCGAGGTAAACATTCAATTATAATCTGTTTTAACCAAAAATATAAAAAAATTCAACTTAAAATCTATTATGAGATTATATAACCATTTAAAGGGAGAAACAAAGCTTTTGAAGGCATAAGTGACTATAAAAGAAGTTTTCTTCTCAATGAATGCTTTTTGCATCACGTTTCTTGAGGTAAACATTCAATTATAATCTGTTTTAACCAAAAATGTAAAAAAATTCAACTTAAAATCAATTATGATATTATATAACCATTTAAAGGGAAAAACAAAGCTTTTGAAGCCATAAGTGACTATAAAAGAAGTTTTCTTCTCAATGAATGGCTTTCGCTTCAAGATTCTCGAGGTCAACATTCAATTATAATCTGTTTTAACCAAAAATGTAAAAAAATTTAACTTAAAATCAATTATGAGATTATATAACCATTTAAAGGGAGAAACAAAGCTTTTGAAGGCATAAGTCACTATAAAAGAAGTTTTCTTCTCAATGAATGATTTTTGCATCACGTTTCTCGAGGTAAACATTCAATTATAATCTGTTTTAACTAAAAATGTAAAAAAAATGCAACTTAAAATCAATTATGAGATTATATAACCATTTAAAGGGAGAAACAAAGCTTTTGAAGGCATAAGTGACTATAAAAGAAGTTTTCTTCTCAATGAATACTTTTTGCATCACGTTTCTCGAGGTAAACATTCAATTATAATCTGTTTTAACTAAAAATGTAAAAAAAATGCAACTTAAAATCAATTATGAGATTATATAACCATTTAAAGGGAGAAACAAAGCTTTTGAAGGCATAAGTGACTATAAAAGAAGTTTTCTTCTCAATGAATGGCTTTTGCTTCAAGATTCTCGAGGTAAACATTCAATTATAATCTGTTTTAACCAAAAATGTAAAAAAATTCAACTTAAAATCAATTATGAGATTATATAACCATTTAAAGGGAGAAACAAAGCTTTTGAAGGCATAAGTGACTATAAAAGAAGTTTTCTTCTCAATGAATGGTTTTTGCATCACGTTTCTTGAGGTAAACATTCAATTATAATCTGTTTTAACCAAAAATGTAAAAAAAACGCAACTTAAAATCTATTATGAGATTATATAACCATTTAAAGGGAGAAACAAAGCTTTTGAAGGCATAAGTGACTATAAAAGAAGTTTTCTTCTCAATGAATGGCTTTCGCTTCAAGATTCTCGAGGTAAACATTCAATTATAATCTGTTTTAACCAAAAATGTAAAAAAATTCAACTTAAAATCAATTATGAGATTATATAACCATTTAAAGGGAGAAACAAAGCTTTTGAAGGCATAAGTGACTATAAAAGAAGTTTTCTTCTCAATGAATACTTTTTGCATCACGTTTCTCGAGGTAAACATTCAATTATAATCTGTTTTAACCAAAAATATAAAAAAATTCAACTTAAAATCTATTATGAGATTATATAACCATTTAAAGGGAGAAACAAAGCTTTTGAAGGCATAAGTGACTATAAAAGAAGTTTTCTTCTCAATGAATGCTTTTTGCATCACGTTTCTCGAGGTAAACATTCAATTATAATCTGTTTAAACCAAAAATGTAAAAAAAATGCAACTTAAAATCAATTATGAGATTATATAACCATTTAAAGGGAGAAACAAAGCTTTTGAAGGCATAAGTGACTATAAAAGAAGTTTTCTTCTCAATGAATGGCTTTCGCTTCAAGATTCTCGAGGTAAACATTCAATTATAATCTGTTTTAACCAAAAATGTAAAAAAATTCAACTTAAAATCAATTATGAGATTATATAACCATTTAAAAGGAGAAACAAAGCTTTTGAAGGCATAAGTGACTATAAAAGAAGTTTTCTTCTCAATGAATACTTTTTGCATCACGTTTCTCGAGGTAAACATTCAATTATAATCTGTTTTAACCAAAAATATAAAAAAATTCAACTTAAAATCTATTATGAGATTATATAACCATTTAAAGGGAGAAACAAAGCTTTTGAAAGCATAAGTGACTGTAAAAGAAGTTTTCTTCTCAATGAATGCTTTTTGCATCACGTTTCTCGAGGTAAACATTCAATTATAATCTGTTTTAACCAAAAATGTAAAAAAAATACAACTTAAAATCAATTATGAGATTATATAACCATTTAAAGGGAGAAACAAAGCTTTTGAAGGCATAAGTGACTATAAAAGAAGTTTTCTTCTCAATGAATGGCTTTCGCTTCAAGATTCTCGAGGTAAACATTCAATTATAATCTGTTTTAACCAAAAATGTAAAAAAATTCAACTTAAAATAAATTATGAGATTATATATCCATTTAAAGGCAGAAACAAAGCTTTTGAAGGCATAAGTGACTATAAAAGAAGTTTTCTTCTCAATGAATGGTTTTTGCATCACGTTTCTCGAGGTAAACATTCAATTATAATCTGTTTTAACCAAAAATGTAAAAAAATTCAACTTAAAATCAATTATGAGATTATATAACCATTTAAAGGGAGAAACAAAGCTTTTGAAGGCATAAGTGACTATAAAAGAAGTTTTCTTCTCAATGATTGGTTTTTGCATCACGTTTCTCGAGGTAAACATTAAATTATAATCTGTTTTAACCATAAATATAAAAAAATTCAACTTAAAATCTATTATGAGATTATATAACCATTTAAAGGGAGAAACAAAGCTTTTGAAGGCATAAGTGACTATAAAAGAAGTTTTCTTCTCAATGAATGGTTTTTGCATCACGTTTCTCGAGGTATACATTCAATTATAATCTGTTTTAACCAAAAATGTAAAAAAAATGCAACTTAAAATCAATTATGAGATTATATAACCATTTAAAGGGAGAAACAAAGCTTTTGAAGGCATAAGTGACTATAAAAGAAGTTTTCTTCTCAATGAATGGCTTTCGCTTCAAGATTCTCGAGGTAAACATTCAATTATAATCTGTTTTAACCAAAAATGTAAAACAATTCAACTTAAAATCAATTATGAGATTATATAACCATTTAAAGGGAGAAACAAAGCTTTTGAAGGCATAAGTGACTATAAAAGAAGTTTTCTTCTCAATGAATACTTTTTGCATCACGTTTCTCGAGGTAAACATTCAATTATAATCTGTTTTAACCAAAAATATAAAAAAATTGAACTTAAAATCTATTATGAGATTATATAACCATTTAAAGGGAGAAACAAAGCTTTTGAAGGCATAAGTGACTGTAAAAGAAGTTTTCTTCTCAATGAATGCTTTTTGCATCACGTTTCTCGAGGTAAACATTCAATTATAATCTGTTTTAACCAAAAATGTAAAAAAAATGCAACTTAAAATCAATTATGAGATTATATAACCATTTAAAGGGAGAAACAAAGCTTTTGAAGGCATAAGTGACTATAAAAGAAGTTTTCTTCTCAATGAATGGCTTTCGCTTCAAGATTCTCGAGGTAAACATTCAATTATAATCTGTTTTAACCAAAAATGTAAAAAAATTCAACTTAAAATCAATTATGAGATTATATATCCATTTAAAGGCAGAAACAAAGCTTTTGAAGGCATAAGTGACTATAAAAGAAGTTTTCTTCTCAATAAATGGTTTTTGCATCACGTTTCTCGAGGTAAACATTCAATTATAATCTGTTTTAACCAAAAATGTAAAAAAATTCAACTTAAAATCAATTATGAGATTATATAACCATTTAAAGGGAGAAACAAAGCTTTTGAAGGCATAAGTGACTATAAAAGAAGTTTTCTTCTCAATGATTGGTTTTTGCATCACGTTTCTCGAGGTAAACATTAAATTATAATCTGTTTTAACCATAAATATAAAAAAATTCAACTTAAAATCTATTATGAGATTATATAACCATTTAAAGGGAGAAACAAAGCTTTTGAAGGCATAAGTGACTATAAAAGAAGTTTTCTTCTCAATGAATGGTTTTTGCATCACGTTTCTCGAGGTATACATTCAATTATAATCTGTTTTAACCAAAAATGTAAAAAAAAAGCAACTTAAAATCGATTATGAGATTATATAACCATTTAAAGGGAGAAACAAAGCTTTTGAAGGCATAAGTGACTATAAAAGAAGTTTTCTTCTCAATGAATGGTTTTTGCATCACGTTTCTCGAGGTAAACATTCAATTACAATCTGTTTTAACCAAAAATGTAAAAAAAACGCAACTTAAAATCGATTATGAGATTATATAACCATTTAAAGGGAGAAACAAATCTTTTGAAGGCATAAGTGACTATAAAAGAAGGTTTCTTCTCAATGAATGGTTTTTGCATCACGTTTCTCGAGGTAAACATTCAATTATAATCTGTTTTAACCATAAATGTAAAAAAATTCAACTTAAAATCTATTATGAGATTATATAACCATTTAAAGGGAGAAACAAAGATTTTGAAGGCATAAGTGACTATAAAAGAAGTTTTCTTCTCAATGAATGGTTTTTGCATCACGTTTCTCGAGGTAAACATTCAATTATAATCTGTTTTAACCATAAATGTAAAAAAATTCAACTTAAAATCAATTATGAGATTATATAACCATTTAAAGGGATAAACAAAGCTTTTGAAGGCATAAGTGACTATAAAAGAAGTTTTCTTCTCAATGAATGGTTTTTGCATCACGTTTCTCAAGGTAAATATTCAATTATAATCTGTTTTAACCAAAAATATAAAAAAATTCAACTTAAAATCTATTATGAGATTATATAACCATTTAAAGGGAGAAACAAAGCTTTTGAAGGCATAAGTGACTATAAAAGAAGTTTACTTCTCAATGAATGGTTTTTGCATCACGTTTCTCGAGGTAAACATTCAATTATAATCTGTTTTAACCAAAAATGTAAAACAATTCAACTTAAAATCAATTATGAGATTATATAACCATTTAAAGGGAGAAACAAAGCTTTTGAAGGCATAAGTGACTATAAAAGAAGTTTTCTTCTCAATGAATGCTTTTTGCATCACGTTTCTCGAGGTAAACATTCAATTATAATCTGTTTTAACCAAAAATGTAAAAAAAACGTAACTTAAAATCAATTATGAGATTATATAACTATTTAAAGGGAAAAACAAAGCTTTTGAAGCCATAAGTGACTATAAAAGAAGTTTTCTTCTCAATGAATGGCTTTCGCTTCAAGATTCTCGAGGTAAACATTCAATTATAATCTGTTTTAACCAAAAATGTAAAAAAATTCAACTTAAAATCAATTATGAGATTATATAACCATTTAAAGGGAGAAACAAAGCTTTTGAAGGCATAAGTGACTATAAAAGAAGTTTTATTCTCAATGAATGGCTTTCGCTTCAAGATTCTCGAGGTAAACATTCAATTATAATCTGTTTTAACCAAAAATGTAAAAAAATTCAACTTAAAATCAATTATGAGATTATATAACCATTTAAAGGGAGAAACAAAGCTTTTGAAGGCATAAGTGACTATAAAAGAAGTTTTCTTCTCAATGAATACTTTTTGCATCACGTTTCTCGAGGTAAACATTCAATTATAATCTGTTTTAACCAAAAATATAAAAAAATTCAACTTAAAATCTATTATGAGATTATATAACCATTTAAAGGGAGAAACAAAGCTTTTGAAGGCATAAGTGACTATAAAAGAAGTTTACTTCTCAATGAATGGTTTTTGCATCACGTTTCTCGAGGTAAACATTCAATTATAATCTGTTTTAACCAAAAATGTAAAACAATTCAACTTAAAATCAATTATGAGATTATATAACCATTTAAAGGGAGAAACAAAGCTTTTGAAGGCATAAGTGACTATAAAAGAAGTTTTCTTCTCAATGAATGCTTTTTGCATCACGTTTCTCGAGGTAAACATTCAATTATAATCTGTTTTAACCAAAAATGTAAAAAAAACGCAACTTAAAATCAATTATGAGATTATATAACTATTTAAAGGGAAAAACAAAGCTTTTGAAGCCATAAGTGACTATAAAAGAAGTTTTCTTCTCAATGAATGGCTTTCGCTTCAAGATTCTCGAGGTAAACATTCAATTATAATCTGTTTTAACCAAAAATGTAAAAAAATTCAACTTAAAATCAATTATGAGATTATATAACCATTTAAAGGGAGAAACAAAGCTGTTGAAGGCATAAGTGACTATAAAAGAAGTTTTTTTCTCAATGAATGGTTTTTGCATCACGTTTCTCAAGGTAAACATTCAATTATAATCTGTTTTAACCAAAAATATAAAAAAATTCAACTTAAAATCTATTATGAGATTATATAACCATTTAAAGGGAGAAACAAAGCTTTTGAAGGCATAAGTGACTATAAAAGAAGTTTTTTTCTCAATGAATGGTTTTTGCATCACGTTTCTCAAGGTAAACATTCAATTATAATCTGTTTTAACCAAAAATATAAAAAAATTCAACTTAAAATCTATTATGAGATTATATAACCATTTAAAGGGAGAAACAAAGCTTTTGAAGGCATAAGTGACTATAAAAGAAGTTTTCTTCTCAATGAATGGCTTTCGCTTCAAGATTCTTGAGGTAAACATTCAATTATAATCTGTTTTAACTAAAAATGTAAAAAAATTCAACTTAAAATCAATTATGAGATTATATAACCATTTAAAGGGAGAAACAAAGCTTTTGAAGGCATAAGTGACTATAAAAGAAGTTTTCTTCTCAATGATTGGTTTTTGCATCACGTTTCTCGAGGTAAACATTAAATTATAATCTGTTTTAACCATAAATATAAAAAAATTCAACTTAAAATCTATTATGAGATTATATAACCATTTAAAGGGAGAAACAAAGCTTTTGAAGGCATAAGTGACTATAAAAGAAGTTTTCTTCTCAATGAATGGTTTTTGCATCACGTTTCTCGAGGTATACATTCAATTATAATCTGTTTTAACCAAAAATGTAAAAAAAAAGCAACTTAAAATCGATTATGAGATTATATAACCATTTAAAGGGAGAAACAAAGCTTTTGAAGGCATAAGTGACTATAAAAGAAGTTTTCTTCTCAATGAATGGTTTTTGCATCACGTTTCTCGAGGTAAACATTCAATTATAATCTGTTTTAACCAAAAATGTAAAAAAAACGCAACTTAAAATCGATTATGAGATTATATAACCATTTAAAGGGAGAAACAAATCTTTTGAAGGCATAAGTGACTATAAAAGAAGGTTTCTTCTCAATGAATGGTTTTTGCATCACGTTTCTCGAGGTAAACATTCAATTATAATCTGTTTTAACCATAAATGTAAAAAAATTCAACTTGAAATCTATTATGAGATTATATAACCATTTAAAGGGAGAAACAAAGATTTTGAAGGCATAAGTGACTCTAAAAGAAGTTTTCTTCTCAATGAATGGTTTTTGCATCACGTTTATCGAGGTAAACATTCAATTATAATCTGTTTTAACCATAAATGTAAAAAAATTGAACTTAAAATCAATTATGAGATTATATAACCATTTAAAGGGAGAAACAAAGCTTTTGAAGGCATAAGTGACTATAAAAGAAGTTTTCTTCTCAATGAATGGTTTTTGCATCACGTTTCTCAAGGTAAACATTCAATTATAATCTGTTTTAACCAAAAATATAAAAAAATTCAACTTAAAATCTATTATGAGATTATATAACCATTTAAAGGGAGAAACAAAGCTTTTGAAGGCATAATTGACTATAAAAGAAGTTTACTTCTCAATGAATGGTTTTTGCATCACGTTTCTCGAGGTAAACATTCAATTATAATCTGTTTTAACCAAAAATGTAAAACTATTCAACTTAAAATCAATTATGAGATTATATAACCATTTAAAGGGAGAAACAAAGCTTTTGAAGGCATAAGTGACTATAAAAGAAGTTTTCTTCTCAATGAATGCTTTTTGCATCACGTTTCTCGAGGTAAACATTCAATTATAATCTGTTTTAACCAAAAATGTAAAAAAAACGTAACTTAAAATCAATTATGAGATTATATAACTATTTAAAGGGAAAAACAAAGCTTTTGAAGCCATAAGTGACTATAAAAGAAGTTTTCTTCTCAATGAATGGCTTTCGCTTCAAGATTCTCGAGGTAAACATTCAATTATAATCTGTTTTAACCAAAAATGTAAAAAAATTCAACTTAAAATCAATTATGAGATTATATAACCATTTAAAGGGAGAAACAAAGCTTTTGAAGGCATAAGTGACTATAAAAGAAGTTTTCTTCTCAATGAATGGTTTTTGCATCACGTTTCTCACGGTAAACATTCAATTATAATCTGTTTTAACCAAAAATATAAAAAAATTCAACTTAAAATCTATTATGAGATTATATAACCATTTAAAGGGAGAAACAAAGCTTTTGAAGGCATAAGTGACTATAAAAGAAGTTTTCTTCTCAATGAATGGCTTTCGCTTCAAGATTCTCGAGGTAAACATTCAATTATAATCTGTTTTAACCAAAAATGTAAAAAAATTCAACTTAAAATCAATTATGACATTATATAACCATTTAAAGGGAGAAACAAAGCTTTTGAAGGCATAAGTGACTATAAAAGAAGTTTTCTTCTCAATGAATACTTTTTGCATCACGTTTCTCGAGGTAAACATTCAATTATAATCTGTTTTAATCAAAAATATAAAAAAATTCAACTTAAAATCTATTATGAGATTATATAACCATTTAAAGGGAGAAACAAAGCTTTTGAAGGCATAAGTGACTATAAAAGAAGTTTTCTTCTCAATGAATGCTTTTTGCATCACGTTTCTCGAGGTAAACATTCAATTATAATCTGTTTTAACCAAAAATATAAAAAAATTCAACTTAAAATCTATTATGAGATTATATAACCATTTAAAGGGAGAAACAAAGCTTTTGAAGGCATAAGTGACTATAAAAGAAGTTTTCTTCTCAATGAATGCTTTTTGCATCACGTTTCTCGAGGTAAACATTCAATTATAATCTGTTTTAACCAAAAATGTAAAAAAAATGCAACTTAAGATCAATTATGAGATTATATAACCATTTAAAGGGAGAAACAAAGCTTTTGAAGGCATAAGTGACTATAAAAGAAGTTTTCTTCTCAATGAATGGCTTTCGCTTCAAGATTCTCGAGGTAAACATTCAATTATAATCTGTTTTAACCAAAAATGTAAAAAAATTCAACTTAAAATCAATTATGAGATTATATAACCATTTAAAGGGAGAAACAAAGCTTTTGAAGGCATAAGTGACTATAAAAGAAGTTTTCTTCTCAATGAATACTTTTTGCATCACGTTTCTCGAGGTAAACATTCAATTATAATCTGTTTTAACCAAAAATATAAAAAAATTGAACTTAAAATCTATTATGAGATTATATAACCATTTAAAGGGAGAAACAAAGCTTTTGAAGGCATAAGTGACTGTAAAAGAAGTTTTCTTCTCAATGAATGCTTTTTGCATCACGTTTCTCGAGGTAAACATTCAATTATAATCTGTTTTAACCAAAAATGTAAAAAAAATGCAACTTAAAATCAATTATGAGATTATATAACCATTTAAAGGGAGAAACAAAGCTTTTGAAGGCATAAGTGACTATAAAAGAAGTTTACTTCTCAATGAATGGCTTTCGCTTCAAGATTCTCGAGGTAAACATTCAATTATAATCTGTTTTAACCAAAAATGTAAAAAAATTCAACTTAAAATCAATTATGAGATTATATATCCATTTAAAGGCAGAAACAAAGCTTTTGAAGGCATAAGTGACTATAAAAGAAGTTTTCTTCTCAATGAATGGTTTTTGCATCACGTTTCTCGAGGTAAACATTCAATTATAATCTGTTTTAACCAAAAATGTAAAAAAATTCAACTTAAAATCAATTATGAGATTATATAACCATTTAAAGGGAGAAACAAAGCTTTTGAAGGCATAAGTGACTATAAAAGAAGTTTTCTTCTCAATGATTGGTTTTTGCATCACGTTTCTCGAGGTAAACATTAAATTATAATCTGTTTTAACCATAAATATAAAAAAATTCAACTTAAAATCTATTATGAGATTATATAACCATTTAAAGGGAGAAACAAAGCTTTTGAAGGCATAAGTGACTATAAAAGAAGTTTTCTTCTCAATGAATGCTTTTTGCATCACGTTTCTCGAGGTAAACATTCAATTGTAATCTGTTTTAACCAAAAATGTAAAAAAAATGCAACTTAAAATCAATTATGAGATTATATAACCATTTAAAGGGAGAAACAAAGCTTTTGAAGGCATAAGTGACTATAAAAGAAGTTTTCTTCTCAATGAATGGCTTTCGCTTCAAGATTCTCGAGGTAAACATTCAATTATAATCTGTTTTAACCAAAAATGTAAAAAAATTCAACTTAAAATCAATTATGAGATTATATAACCATTTAAAGGGAGAAACAAAGCTTTTGAAGGCATAAGTGACTATAAAAGAAGTTTTCTTCTCAATGAATACTTTTTGCATCACGTTTCTCCAGGTAAACATTCAATTATAATCTGTTTTAACCAAAAATATAAAAAAATTCAACTTAAAATCTATTATGAGATTATATAACCATTTAAAGGGAGAAACAAAGCTTTTGAAGGCATAAGTGACTGTAAAAGAAGTTTTCTTCTCAATGAATGCTTTTTGCATCACGTTTCTCGAGGTAAACATTCAATTATAATCTGTTTTAACCAAAAATGTAAAAAAAATGCAACTTAAAATCAATTATGAGATTATATAACCATTTAAAGGGAGAAACAAAGCTTTTGAAGGCATAAGTGACTATAAAAGAAGTTTTCTTCTCAATGAATGGCTTTCGCTTCAAGATTCTCGAGGTAAACATTCAATTATAATCTGTTTTAACCAAAAATGTAAAAAAATTCAACTTAAAATCAATTATGAGATTATATATCCAATTAAAGGCAGAAACAAAGCTTTTGAAGGCATAAGTGACTATAAAAGAAGTTTTTTCTCAATGAATGGTTTTTGCATCACGTTTCTCGAGGTAAACATTCAATTATAATCTGTTTTAACCAAAAATGTAAAAAAAATCAACTTAAAATCAATTATGAGATTATATAACCATTTAAAGGGAGAAACAAAGCTTTTGAAGGCATAAGTAACTATAAAAGAAGTTTTCTTCTCAATGATTGGTTTTTGCATCACGTTTCTCGAGGTAAACATTAAATTATAATCTGTTTTAACCATAAATATAAAAAAATTCAACTTAAAATCTATTATGAGATTATATAACCATTTAAAGGGAGAAACAAAGCTTTTGAAGGCATAAGTGACTATAAAAGAAGTTTTCTTCTCAATGAATGGTTTTTGCATCACGTTTCTCGAGGTATACATTCAATTATAATCTGTTTTAACCAAAAATGTAAAAAAAAAGCAACTTAAAATCGATTATGAGATTATATAACCATTTAAAGGGAGAAACAAAGCTTTTGAAGGCATAAGTGACTATAAAAGAAGTTTTCTTCTCAATGAATGGTTTTTGCATCACGTTTCTCGAGGTAAACATTCAATTATAATCTGTTTTAACCAAAAATGTAAAAAAAACGCAACTTAAAATCGATTATGAGATTATATAACCATTTAAAGGGAGAAACAAATCTTTTGAAGGCATAAGTGACTATAAAAGAAGGTTTCTTCTCAATGAATGGTTTTTGCATCACGTTTCTCGAGGTAAACATTCAATTATAATCTGTTTTAACCATAAATATAAAAAAATTCAACTTAAAATCTATTATGAGATTATATAACCATTTAAAGGGAGAAACAAAGATTTTGAAGGCATAAGTGACTATAAAAGAAGTTTTCTTCTCAATGAATGGTTTTTGCATCACGTTTCTCGAGGTAAACATTCAATTATAATCTGTTTTAACCATAAATGTAAAAAAATTCAACTTAAAATCAATTATGAGATTATATAACCATTTAAAGGGAGAAACAAAGCTTTTGAAGGCATAAGTGACTATAAAAGAAGTTTTCTTCTCAATGAATGGTTTTTGCATCACGTTTCTCAAGGTAAACATTCAATTATAATCTGTTTTAACCAAAAATATAAAAAAATTCAACTTAAAATCTATTATGAGATTATATAACCATTTAAAGGGAGAAACAAAGCTTTTGAAGGCATAAGTGACTATAAAAGAAGTCTACTTCTCAATGAATGGTTTTTGCATCACGTTTCTCGAGGTAAACATTGAATTATAATCTGTTTTAACCAAAAATGTAAAACAATTCAACTTAAAATCAATTATGAGATTATATAACCATTTAAAGGGAGAAACAAAGCTTTTGAAGGCATAAGTGACTATAAAAGAAGTTTTCTTCTCAATGAATACTTTTTGCATCACGTTTCTCGAGGTAAACATTAAATTATAATCTGTTTTAACCATAAATATAAAAAAATTCAACTTAAAATCTATTATGAGATTATATAACCATTTAAAGGGAGAAACAAAGCTTTTGAAGGCATAAGTGACTATAAAAGAAGTTTTCTTCTCAATGAATGGTTTTTGCATCACGTTTCTCGAGGTATACATTCAATTATAATCTGTTTTAACCAAAAATGTAAAAAAAAAGCAACTTAAAATCGATTATGAGATTATATAACCATTTAAAGGGAGAAACAAAGCTTTTGAAGGCATAAGTGACTATAAAAGAAGTTTTCTTCTCAATGAATGGTTTTTGCATCACGTTTCTCGAGGTAAACATTCAATTATAATCTGTTTTAACCAAAAATGTAAAAAAAACGCAACTTAAAATCGATTATGAGATTATATAACCATTTAAAGGGAGAAACAAATCTTTTGAAGGCATAAGTGACTATAAAAGAAGGTTTCTTCTCAATGAATGGTTTTTGCATCACGTTTCTCGAGGTAAACATTCAATTATAATCTGTTTTAACCATAAATGTACAAAAATTCAACTTAAAATCTATTATGAGATTATATAACCATTTAAAGGGAGAAACAAAGATTTTGAAGGCATAAGTGACTATAAAAGAAGTTTTCTTCTCAATGAATGGTTTTTGCATCACGTTTATCGAGGTAAACATTCAATTATAATCTGTTTTAACCATAAATGTAAAAAAATTCAACTTAAAATCAATTATGAGATTATATAACCATTTAAAGGGAGAAACAAAGCTTTTGAAGGCATAAGTGACTATAAAAGAAGTTTTCTTCTCAATGAATGGTTTTTGCATCACGTTTCTCAAGGTAAACATTCAATTATAATCTGTTTTAACCAAAAATATAAAAAAATTCAACTTAAAATCTATTATGAGATTATATAACCATTTAAAGGGAGAAACAAAGCTTTTGAAGGCATAATTGACTATAAAAGAAGTTTACTTCTCAATGAATGGTTTTTGCATCACGTTTCTCGAGGTAAACATTCAATTATAATCTGTTTTAACCAAAAATGTAAAACTATTCAACTTAAAATCAATTATGAGATTATATAACCATTTCAAGGGAGAAACAAAGCTTTTGAAGGCATAAGTGACTATAAAAGAAGTTTTCTTCTCAATGAATGGTTTTTGCATCACGTTTCTCGAGGTAAACATTCAATTATAATCTGTTTTAACCAAAAATATAAAAAAATTGAACTTAAAATCTATTTTGAGATTATATAACCATTTAAAGGGAGAAACAAAGCTTTTGAAGGCATAAGTGACTGTAAAAGAAGTTTTCTTCTCAATGAATGCTTTTTGCATCACGTTTCTCGAGGTAAACATTCAATTATAATTTGTTTTAACCAAAAATGTAAAAAAAAATGCAACTTAAAATCAATTATGAGATTATATAACCATTTAAAGGGAGAAACAAAGCTTTTGAAGGCATAAGTGACTATAAAAGAAGTTTTCTTCTCAATGAATGGCTTTCGCTTCAAGATTCTCGAGGTAAACATTCAATTATAATCTGTTTTAACCAAAAATGTAAAAAAATTCAACTTAAAATCAATTATGAGATTATATATCCATTTAAAGGCAGAAACAAAGCTTTTGAAGGCATAAGTGACTATAAAAGAAGTTTTCTTCTCAATGAATGGTTTTTGCATCACGTTTCTCGAGGTAAACATTCAATTATAATCTGTTTTAACCAAAAATGTAAAAAAATTCAACTTAAAATCAATTATGAGATTATATAATCATTTAAAGGGAGAAACAAAGCTTTTGAAGGCATAAGTGACTATAAAAGAAGTTTTCTTCTCAATGATTGGTTTTTGCATCACGTTTCTCGAGGTAAACATTAAATTATAATCTGTTTTAACCATAAATATAAAAAAATTCAACTTAAAATCTATTATGAGATTATATAACCATTTAAAGGGAGAAACAAAGCTTTTGAAGGCATAAGTGACTATAAAAGAAGTTTTCTTCTCAATGAATGCTTTTTGCATCACGTTTCTCGAGGTAAACATTCAATTGTAATCTGTTTTAACCAAAAATGTAAAAAAAATGCAACTTAAAATCAATTATGAGATTATATAACCATTTAAAGGGAGAAACAAAGCTTTTGAAGGCATAAGTGACTATAAAAGAAGTTTTCTTCTCAATGAATGGCTTTCGCTTCAAGATTCTCGAGGTAAACATTCAATTATAATCTGTTTTAACCAAAAATGTAAAAAAATTCAACTTAAAATCAATTATGAGATTATATAACCATTTAAAGGGAGAAACAAAGCTTTTGAAGGCATAAGTGACTATAAAAGAAGTTTTCTTCTCAATGAATACTTTTTGCATCACGTTTCTCAACGTAAACATTCAATTATAATCTGTTTTAACCAAAAATATAAAAAAATTCAACTTAAAATCTATTATGAGATTATATAACCATTTAAAGGGAGAAACAAAGCTTTTGAAGGCATAAGTGACTGTAAAAGAAGTTTTCTTCTGAATGAATGCTTTTTGCATCACGTTTCTCGAGGTAAACATTCAATTATAATCTGTTTTAACCAAAAATGTAAAAAAAATGCAACTTAAAATCAATTATGAGATTATATAACCATTTAAAGGGAGAAACAAAGCTTTTGAAGGCATAAGTGACTATAAAAGAAGTTTTCTTCTCAATGAATGGCTTTCGCTTCAAGATTCTCGAGGTAAACATTCAATTATAATCTGTTTTAACCAAAAATGTAAAAAAATTCAACTTAAAATCAATTATGAGATTATATATCCATTTAAAGGCAGAAACAAAGCTTTTGAAGGCATAAGTGACTATAAAAGAAGTTTTTTCTCAATGAATGGTTTTTGCATCACGTTTCTCGAGGTAAACTTTCAATTATAATCTGTTTTAACCAAAAATGTAAAAAAAATCAACTTAAAATCAATTATGAGATTATATAACCATTTAAAGGGAGAAACAAAGCTTTTGAAGGCATAAGTGACTATAAAAGAAGTTTTCTTCTCAATGATTGGTTTTTGCATCACGTTTCTCGAGGTAAACATTAAATTATAATCTGTTTTAACCATAAATATAAAAAAATTCAACTTAAAATCTATTATGAGATTATATAACCATTTAAAGGGAGAAACAAAGCTTTTGAAGGCATAAGTGACTATAAAAGAAGTTTTCTTCTCAATGAATGGTTTTTGCATCACGTTTCTCGAGGTATACATTCAATTATAATCTGTTTTAACCAAAAATGTAAAAAAAAAGCAACTTAAAATCGATTATGAGATTATATAACCATTTAAAGGGAGAAACAAAGCTTTTGAAGGCATAAGTGACTATAAAAGAAGTTTTCTTCTCAATGAATGGTTTTTGCATCACGTTTCTCAAGGTAAACATTCAATTATAATCTGTTTTAACCAAAAATGTAAAAAAAACGCAACTTAAAATCTATTATGAGATTATATAACCATTTAAAGGGAGAAACAAAGCTTTTGAAGGCATAAGTGACTATAAAAGAAGTTTTCTTCTCAATGATTGGTTTTTGCATCACGTTTCTCGAGGTAAACATTAAATTATAATCTGTTTTAACCATAAATATAAAAAAATTCAACTTAAAATCTATTATGAGATTATATAACCATTTAAAGGGAGAAACAAAGATTTTGAAGGCATAAGTGACTATAAAAGAAGTTTTCTTCTCAATGAATGGTTTTTGCATCACGTTTCTCGAGGTAAACATTCAATTATAATCTGTTTTAACCATAAATGTAAAAAAATTCAACTTAAAATCAATTATGAGATTATATAACCATTTAAAGGGAGAAACAAAGCTTTTGAAGGCATAAGTGACTATAAAAGAAGTTTTCTTCTCAATGAATGGTTTTTGCATCACGTTTCTCAAGGTAAACATTCAATTATAATCTGTTTTAACCAAAAATATAAAAAAATTCAACTTAAAATCTATTATGAGATTATATAACCATTTAAAGGGAGAAACAAAGCTTTTGAAGGCATAAGTGACTATAAAAGAAGTCTACTTCTCAATGAATGGTTTTTGCATCACGTTTCTCGAGGTAAACATTGAATTATAATCTGTTTTAACCAAAAATGTAAAACAATTCAACTTAAAATCAATTATGAGATTATATAACCATTTAAAGGGAGAAACAAAGCTTTTGAAGGCATAAGTGACTATAAAAGAAGTTTTCTTCTCAATGAATACTTTTTGCATCACGTTTCTCGAGGTAAACATTAAATTATAATCTGTTTTAACCATAAATATAAAAAAATTCAACTTAAAATCTATTATGAGATTATATAACCATTTAAAGGGAGAAACAAAGCTTTTGAAGGCATAAGTGACTATAAAAGAAGTTTTCTTCTCAATGAATGGTTTTTGCATCACGTTTCTCGAGGTATACATTCAATTATAATCTGTTTTAACCAAAAATGTAAAAAAAAAGCAACTTAAAATCGATTATGAGATTATATAACCATTTAAAGGGAGAAACAAAGCTTTTGAAGGCATAAGTGACTATAAAAGAAGTTTTCTTCTCAATGAATGGTTTTTGCATCACGTTTCTCGAGGTAAACATTCAATTATAATCTGTTTTAACCAAAAATGTAAAAAAAACGCAACTTAAAATCGATTATGAGATTATATAACCATTTAAAGGGAGAAACAAATCTTTTGAAGGCATAAGTGACTATAAAAGAAGGTTTCTTCTCAATGAATGGTTTTTGCATCACGTTTCTCGAGGTAAACATTCAATTATAATCTGTTTTAACCATAAATGTACAAAAATTCAACTTAAAATCTATTATGAGATTATATAACCATTTAAAGGGAGAAACAAAGATTTTGAAGGCATAAGTGACTATAAAAGAAGTTTTCTTCTCAATGAATGGTTTTTGCATCACGTTTATCGAGGTAAACATTCAATTATAATCTGTTTTAACCATAAATGTAAAAAAATTCAACTTAAAATCAATTATGAGATTATATAACCATTTAAAGGGAGAAACAAAGCTTTTGAAGGCATAAGTGACTATAAAAGAAGTTTTCTTCTCAATGAATGGTTTTTGCATCACGTTTCTCAAGGTAAACATTCAATTATAATCTGTTTTAACCAAAAATATAAAAAAATTCAACTTAAAATCTATTATGAGATTATATAACCATTTAAAGGGAGAAACAAAGCTTTTGAAGGCATAATTGACTATAAAAGAAGTTTACTTCTCAATGAATGGTTTTTGCATCACGTTTCTCGAGGTAAACATTCAATTATAATCTGTTTTAACCAAAAATGTAAAACTATTCAACTTAAAATCAATTATGAGATTATATAACCATTTCAAGGGAGAAACAAAGCTTTTGAAGGCATAAGTGACTATAAAAGAAGTTTTCTTCTCAATGAATGGTTTTTGCATCACGTTTCTCGAGGTAAACATTCAATTATAATCTGTTTTAACCAAAAATATAAAAAAATTGAACTTAAAATCTATTTTGAGATTATATAACCATTTAAAGGGAGAAACAAAGCTTTTGAAGGCATAAGTGACTGTAAAAGAAGTTTTCTTCTCAATGAATGCTTTTTGCATCACGTTTCTCGAGGTAAACATTCAATTATAATTTGTTTTAACCAAAAATGTAAAAAAAAATGCAACTTAAAATCAATTATGAGATTATATAACCATTTAAAGGGAGAAACAAAGCTTTTGAAGGCATAAGTGACTATAAAAGAAGTTTTCTTCTCAATGAATGGCTTTCGCTTCAAGATTCTCGAGGTAAACATTCAATTATAATCTGTTTTAACCAAAAATGTAAAAAAATTCAACTTAAAATCAATTATGAGATTATATATCCATTTAAAGGCAGAAACAAAGCTTTTGAAGGCATAAGTGACTATAAAAGAAGTTTTCTTCTCAATGAATGGTTTTTGCATCACGTTTCTCGAGGTAAACATTCAATTATAATCTGTTTTAACCAAAAATGTAAAAAAATTCAACTTAAAATCAATTATGAGATTATATAACCATTTAAAGGGAGAAACAAAGCTTTTGAAGGCATAAGTGACTATAAAAGAAGTTTTCTTCTCAATGATTGGTTTTTGCATCACGTTTCTCGAGGTAAACATTAAATTATAATCTGTTTTAACCATAAATATAAAAAAATTCAACTTAAAATCTATTATGAGATTATATAACCATTTAAAGGGAGAAACAAAGCTTTTGAAGGCATAAGTGACTATAAAAGAAGTTTTCTTCTCAATGAATGCTTTTTGCATCACGTTTCTCGAGGTAAACATTCAATTGTAATCTGTTTTAACCAAAAATATAAAAAAATTGAACTTAAAATCTATTTTGAGATTATATAACCATTTAAAGGGAGAAACAAAGCTTTTGAAGGCATAAGTGACTGTAAAAGAAGTTTTCTTCTCAATGAATGCTTTTTGCATCACGTTTCTCGAGGTAAACATTCAATTATAATTTGTTTTAACCAAAAATGTAAAAAAAAATGCAACTTAAAATCAATTATGAGATTATATAACCATTTAAAGGGAGAAACAAAGCTTTTGAAGGCATAAGTGACTATAAAAGAAGTTTTCTTCTCAATGAATGGCTTTCGCTTCAAGATTCTCGAGGTAAACATTCAATTATAATCTGTTTTAACCAAAAATGTAAAAAAATTCAACTTAAAATCAATTATGAGATTATATATCCATTTAAAGGCAGAAACAAAGCTTTTGAAGGCATAAGTGACTATAAAAGAAGTTTTCTTCTCAATGAATGGTTTTTGCATCACGTTTCTCGAGGTAAACATTCAATTACAATCTGTTTTAACCAAAAATGTAAAAAAATTCAACTTAAAATCAATTATGAGATTATATAACCATTTAAAGGGAGAAACAAAGCTTTTGAAGGCATAAGTGACTATAAAAGAAGTTTTCTTCTCAATGAATGGTTTTTGCATCACGTTTCTCGAGGTAAACATTCAATTACAATCTGTTTTAACCAAAAATGTAAAAAAATTCAACTTAAAATCAATTATGAGATTATATAACCATTTAAAGGGAGAAACAAAGCTTTTGAAGGCATAAGTGACTATAAAAGAAGTTTTCTTCTCAATGAATGGTTTTTGCATCACGTTTCTCAAGGTAAACATTCAATTATAATCTGTTTTAACCAAAAATGTAAAAAAAACGCAACTTAAAATCTATTATGAGATTATATAACCATTTAAAGGGAGAAACAAAGCTTTTGAAGGCATAAGTGACTATAAAAGAAGTTTTCTTCTCAATGATTGGTTTTTGCATCACGTTTCTCGAGGTAAACATTAAATTATAATCTGTTTTAACCATAAATATAAAAAAATTCAACTTAAAATCTATTATGAGATTATATAACCATTTAAAGGGAGAAACAAAGATTTTGAAGGCATAAGTGACTATAAAAGAAGTTTTCTTCTCAATGAATGGTTTTTGCATCACGTTTCTCGAGGTAAACATTCAATTATAATCTGTTTTAACCATAAATGTAAAAAAATTCAACTTAAAATCAATTATGAGATTATATAACCATTTAAAGGGAGAAACAAAGCTTTTGAAGGCATAAGTGACTATAAAAGAAGTTTTCTTCTCAATGAATGGTTTTTGCATCACGTTTCTCAAGGTAAACATTCAATTATAATCTGTTTTAACCAAAAATATAAAAAAATTCAACTTAAAATCTATTATGAGATTATATAACCATTTAAAGGGAGAAACAAAGCTTTTGAAGGCATAAGTGACTATAAAAGAAGTCTACTTCTCAATGAATGGTTTTTGCATCACGTTTCTCGAGGTAAACATTGAATTATAATCTGTTTTAACCAAAAATGTAAAACAATTCAACTTAAAATCAATTATGAGATTATATAACCATTTAAAGGGAGAAACAAAGCTTTTGAAGGCATAAGTGACTATAAAAGAAGTTTTCTTCTCAATGAATACTTTTTGCATCACGTTTCTCGAGGTAAACATTAAATTATAATCTGTTTTAACCATAAATATAAAAAAATTCAACTTAAAATCTATTATGAGATTATATAACCATTTAAAGGGAGAAACAAAGCTTTTGAAGGCATAAGTGACTATAAAAGAAGTTTTCTTCTCAATGAATGGTTTTTGCATCACGTTTCTCGAGGTATACATTCAATTATAATCTGTTTTAACCAAAAATGTAAAAAAAAAGCAACTTAAAATCGATTATGAGATTATATAACCATTTAAAGGGAGAAACAAAGCTTTTGAAGGCATAAGTGACTATAAAAGAAGTTTTCTTCTCAATGAATGGTTTTTGCATCACGTTTCTCGAGGTAAACATTCAATTATAATCTGTTTTAACCAAAAATGTAAAAAAAACGCAACTTAAAATCGATTATGAGATTATATAACCATTTAAAGGGAGAAACAAATCTTTTGAAGGCATAAGTGACTATAAAAGAAGGTTTCTTCTCAATGAATGGTTTTTGCATCACGTTTCTCGAGGTAAACATTCAATTATAATCTGTTTTAACCATAAATGTACAAAAATTCAACTTAAAATCTATTATGAGATTATATAACCATTTAAAGGGAGAAACAAAGATTTTGAAGGCATAAGTGACTATAAAAGAAGTTTTCTTCTCAATGAATGGTTTTTGCATCACGTTTATCGAGGTAAACATTCAATTATAATCTGTTTTAACCATAAATGTAAAAAAATTCAACTTAAAATCAATTATGAGATTATATAACCATTTAAAGGGAGAAACAAAGCTTTTGAAGGCATAAGTGACTATAAAAGAAGTTTTCTTCTCAATGAATGGTTTTTGCATCACGTTTCTCAAGGTAAACATTCAATTATAATCTGTTTTAACCAAAAATATAAAAAAATTCAACTTAAAATCTATTATGAGATTATATAACCATTTAAAGGGAGAAACAAAGCTTTTGAAGGCATAATTGACTATAAAAGAAGTTTACTTCTCAATGAATGGTTTTTGCATCACGTTTCTCGAGGTAAACATTCAATTATAATCTGTTTTAACCAAAAATGTAAAACTATTCAACTTAAAATCAATTATGAGATTATATAACCATTTCAAGGGAGAAACAAAGCTTTTGAAGGCATAAGTGACTATAAAAGAAGTTTTCTTCTCAATGAATGGTTTTTGCATCACGTTTCTCGAGGTAAACATTCAATTATAATCTGTTTTAACCAAAAATATAAAAAAATTGAACTTAAAATCTATTTTGAGATTATATAACCATTTAAAGGGAGAAACAAAGCTTTTGAAGGCATAAGTGACTGTAAAAGAAGTTTTCTTCTCAATGAATGCTTTTTGCATCACGTTTCTCGAGGTAAACATTCAATTATAATTTGTTTTAACCAAAAATGTAAAAAAAAATGCAACTTAAAATCAATTATGAGATTATATAACCATTTAAAGGGAGAAACAAAGCTTTTGAAGGCATAAGTGACTATAAAAGAAGTTTTCTTCTCAATGAATGGCTTTCGCTTCAAGATTCTCGAGGTAAACATTCAATTATAATCTGTTTTAACCAAAAATGTAAAAAAATTCAACTTAAAATCAATTATGAGATTATATATCCATTTAAAGGCAGAAACAAAGCTTTTGAAGGCATAAGTGACTATAAAAGAAGTTTTCTTCTCAATGAATGGTTTTTGCATCACGTTTCTCGAGGTAAACATTCAATTATAATCTGTTTTAACCAAAAATGTAAAAAAATTCAACTTAAAATCAATTATGAGATTATATAACCATTTAAAGGGAGAAACAAAGCTTTTGAAGGCATAAGTGACTATAAAAGAAGTTTTCTTCTCAATGATTGGTTTTTGCATCACGTTTCTCGAGGTAAACATTAAATTATAATCTGTTTTAACCATAAATATAAAAAAATTCAACTTAAAATCTATTATGAGATTATATAACCATTTAAAGGGAGAAACAAAGCTTTTGAAGGCATAAGTGACTATAAAAGAAGTTTTCTTCTCAATGAATGCTTTTTGCATCACGTTTCTCGAGGTAAACATTCAATTGTAATCTGTTTTAACCAAAAATATAAAAAAATTGAACTTAAAATCTATTTTGAGATTATATAACCATTTAAAGGGAGAAACAAAGCTTTTGAAGGCATAAGTGACTGTAAAAGAAGTTTTCTTCTCAATGAATGCTTTTTGCATCACGTTTCTCGAGGTAAACATTCAATTATAATTTGTTTTAACCAAAAATGTAAAAAAAAATGCAACTTAAAATCAATTATGAGATTATATAACCATTTAAAGGGAGAAACAAAGCTTTTGAAGGCATAAGTGACTATAAAAGAAGTTTTCTTCTCAATGAATGGCTTTCGCTTCAAGATTCTCGAGGTAAACATTCAATTATAATCTGTTTTAACCAAAAATGTAAAAAAATTCAACTTAAAATCAATTATGAGATTATATATCCATTTAAAGGCAGAAACAAAGCTTTTGAAGGCATAAGTGACTATAAAAGAAGTTTTCTTCTCAATGAATGGTTTTTGCATCACGTTTCTCGAGGTAAACATTCAATTACAATCTGTTTTAACCAAAAATGTAAAAAAATTCAACTTAAAATCAATTATGAGATTATATAACCATTTAAAGGGAGAAACAAAGCTTTTGAAGGCATAAGTGACTATAAAAGAAGTTTTCTTCTCAATGATTGGTTTTTGCATCACGTTTCTCGAGGTAAACATTAAATTATAATCTGTTTTAACCATAAATATAAAAAAATTCAACTTAAAATCTATTATGAGATTATATAACCATTTAAAGGGAGAAACAAAGCTTTTGAAGGCATAAGTGACTATAAAAGAAGTTTTCTTCTCAATGAATGGTTTTTGCATCACGTTTCTCGAGGTATACATTCAATTATAATCTGTTTTAACCAAAAATGTAAAAAAAAAGCAACTTAAAATCGATTATGAGATTATATAACCATTTAAAGGGAGAAACAAAGCTTTTGAAGGCATAAGTGACTATAAAAGAAGTTTTCTTCTCAATGAATGGTTTTTGCATCACGTTTCTCGAGGTAAACATTCAATTATAATCTGTTTTAACCAAAAATGTAAAAAAAACGCAACTTAAAATCGATTATGAGATTATATAACCATTTAAAGGGAGAAACAACTCTTTTGAAGGCATAAGTGACTATAAAAGAAGGTTTCTTCTCAATGAATGGTTTTTGCATCACGTTTCTCGAGGTAAACATTCAATTATAATCTGTTTTAACCATAAATGTAAAAAAATTCAACTTAAAATCTATTATGAGATTATATAACCATTTAAAGGGAGAAACAAAGATTTTGAAGGCATAAGTGACTATAAAAGAAGTTTTCTTCTCAATGAATGGTTTTTGCATCACGTTTATCGAGGTAAACATTCAATTATAATCTGTTTTAACCATAAATGTAAAAAAATTCAACTTAAAATCAATTATGAGATTATATAACCATTTAAAGGGAGAAACAAAGCTTTTGAAGGCATAAGTGACTATAAAAGAAGTTTTCTTCTCAATGAATGGTTTTTGCATCACGTTTCTCAAGGTAAACATTCAATTATAATCTGTTTTAACCAAAAATATAAAAAAATTCAACTTAAAATCTATTATGAGATTATATAACCATTTAAAGGGAGAAACAAAGCTTTTGAAGGCATAATTGACTATAAAAGAAGTTTACTTCTCAATGAATGGTTTTTGCATCACGTTTCTCGAGGTAAACATTCAATTATAATCTGTTTTAACCAAAAATGTAAAACTATTCAACTTAAAATCAATTATGAGATTATATAACCATTTAAAGGGAGAAACAAAGCTTTTGAAGGCATAAGTGACTATAAAAGAAGTTTTCTTCTCAATGAATGCTTTTTCCATCACGTTTCTCGAGGTAAACATTCAATTATAATCTGTTTTAACCAAAAATGTAAAAAAAACGCAACTTAAAATCAATTATGAGATTATATAACTATTTAAAGGGAAAAACAAAGCTTTTGAAGCCATAAGTGACTATAAAAGAAGTTTTCTTCTCAATGAATGGCTTTCGCTTCAAGATTCTCGAGGTAAACATTCAATTATAATCTGTTTTAACCATAAATGTAAAAAAATTCAACTTAAAATCAATTATGAGATTATATAACCATTTAAAGGGAGAAACAAAGCTTTTGAAGGCATAAGTGACTATAAAAGAAGTTTTCTTCTCAATGAATGGTTTTTGCATCACGTTTCTCAAGGTAAACATTCAATTATAATCTGTTTTAACCAAAAATATAAAAAAATTCAACTTAAAATCTATTATGAGATTATATAACCATTTAAAGGGAGAAACAAAGCTTTTGAAGGCATAAGTGACTATAAAAGAAGTTTTTTTCTCAATGAATGGCTTTCGCTTCAAGATTCTCGAGGTAAACATTCAATTATAATCTGTTTTAACCAAAAATGTAAAAAAATTCAACTTAAAATCAATTATGAGATTATATAACCATTTCAAGGGAGAAACAAAGCTTTTGAAGGCATAAGTGACTATAAAAGAAGTTTTCTTCTCAATGAATACTTTTTGCATCACGTTTCTCGAGGTAAACATTCAATTATAATCTGTTTTAACCAAAAATATAAAAAAATTCAACTTAAAATCTATTATGAGATTATATAACCATTTAAAGGGAGAAACAAAGCTTTTGAAGGCATAAGTGACTATAAAAGAAGTTTTCTTCTCAATGAATGCTTTTTGCATCACGTTTCTCGAGGTAAACATTCAATTATAATCTGTTTTAACCAAAAATATAAAAAAATTCAACTTAAAATCTATTATGAGATTATATAACCATTTAAAGGGAGAAACAAAGCTTTTGAAGGCATAAGTGACTATAAAAGAAGTTTTCTTCTCAATGAATGCTTTTTGCATCACGTTTCTCGAGGTAAACATTCAATTATAATCTGTTTTAACCAAAAATGTAAAAAAAATGCAACTTAAAATCAATTATGAGATTATATAACCATTTAAAGGGAGAAACAAAGCTTTTGAAGGCATAAGTGACTATAAAAGAAGTTTTCTTCTCAATGAATGGCTTTCGCTTCAAGATTCTCGAGGTAAACATTCAATTATAATCTGTTTTAACCAAAAATGTAAAAAAATTCAACTTAAAATCAATTATGAGATTATATAACCATTTAAAGGGATAAACAAAGCTTTTGAAGGCATAAGTGACTATAAAAGAAGTTTTCTTCTCAATGAATGGTTTTTGCATCACGTTTCTCAAGGTAAACATTCAATTATAATCTGTTTTAACCAAAAATATAAAAAAATTCAACTTAAAATCTATTATGAGATTATATAACCATTTAAAGGGAGAAACAAAGCTTTTGAAGGCATAATTGACTATAAAAGAAGTTTACTTCTCAATGAATGGTTTTTGCATCACGTTTCTCGAGGTAAACATTCAATTATAATCTGTTTTAACCAAAAATGTAAAACTATTCAACTTAAAATCAATTATGAGATTATATAACCATTTAAAGGGAGAAACAAAGCTTTTGAAGGCATAAGTGACTATAAAAGAAGTTTTCTTCTCAATGAATGCTTTTTGCATCACGTTTCTCGAGGTAAACATTCAATTATAATCTGTTTTAACCAAAAATGTAAAAAAAACGCAACTTAAAATCAATTATGAGATTATATAACTATTTAAAGGGAAAAACAAAGCTTTTGAAGCCATAAGTGACTATAAAAGAAGTTTTCTTCTCAATGAATGGCTTTCGCTTCAAGATTCTCGAGGTAAACATTCAATTATAATCTGTTTTAACCATAAATGTAAAAAAATTCAACTTAAAATCAATTATGAGATTATATAACCATTTAAAGGGAGAAACAAAGCTTTTGAAGGCATAAGTGACTATAAAAGAAGTTTTCTTCTCAATGAATGGTTTTTGCATCACGTTTCTCAAGGTAAACATTCAATTATAATCTGTTTTAACCAAAAATATAAAAAAATTCAACTTAAAATCTATTATGAGATTATATAACCATTTAAAGGGAGAAACAAAGCTTTTGAAGGCATAAGTGACTATAAAAGAAGTTTTTTTCTCAATGAATGGCTTTCGCTTCAAGATTCTCGAGGTAAACATTCAATTATAATCTGTTTTAACCAAAAATGTAAAAAAATTCAACTTAAAATCAATTATGAGATTATATAACCATTTCAAGGGAGAAACAAAGCTTTTGAAGGCATAAGTGACTATAAAAGAAGTTTTCTTCTCAATGAATACTTTTTGCATCACGTTTCTCGAGGTAAACATTCAATTATAATCTGTTTTAACCAAAAATATAAAAAAATTCAACTTAAAATCTATTATGAGATTATATAACCATTTAAAGGGAGAAACAAAGCTTTTGAAGGCATAAGTGACTATAAAAGAAGTTTTCTTCTCAATGAATGCTTTTTGCATCACGTTTCTCGAGGTAAACATTCAATTATAATCTGTTTTAACCAAAAATATAAAAAAATTCAACTTAAAATCTATTATGAGATTATATAACCATTTAAAGGGAGAAACAAAGCTTTTGAAGGCATAAGTGACTATAAAAGAAGTTTTCTTCTCAATGAATGCTTTTTGCATCACGTTTCTCGAGGTAAACATTCAATTATAATCTGTTTTAACCAAAAATATAAAAAAAATGCAACTTAAAATCAATTATGAGATTATATAACCATTTAAAGGGAGAAACAAAGCTTTTGAAGGCATAAGTGACTATAAAAGAAGTTTTCTTCTCAATGAATGGCTTTCGCTTCAAGATTCTCGAGGTAAACATTCAATTATAATCTGTTTTAACCAAAAATGTAAAAAAATTCAACTTAAAATCAATTATGAGATTATATAACCATTTAAAGGGAGAAACAAAGCTTTTGAAGGCATAAGTGACTATAAAAGAAGTTTTCTTCTCAATGAATACTTTTTGCATCACGTTTCTCGAGGTAAACATTCAATTATAATCTGTTTTAACCAAAAATATAAAAAAATTAAACTTAAAATCAATTATGAGATTATATATCCATTTAAAGGCAGAAACAAAGCTTTTGAAGGCATAAGTGACTATAAAAGAAGTTTTCTTCTCAATGAATGGTTTTTGCATCACGTTTCTCGAGGTAAACATTCAATTATAATCTGTTTTAACCAAAAATGTAAAAAAAATGCAACTTAAAATCAATTATGAGATTATATAACCATTTAAAGGGAGAAACAAAGCTTTTGAAGGCATAAGTGACTATAAAAGAAGTTTTCTTCTCAATGAATGGCTTTCGCTTCAAGATTCTCGAGGTAAACATTCAATTATAATCTGTTTTAACCAAAAATGTAAAAAAATTCAACTTAAAATCAATTATGAGATTATATAACCATTTAAAGGGAGAAACAAAGCTTTTGAAGGCATAAGTGACTATAAAAGAAGTTTTCTTCTCAATGAATGCTTTTTGCATCACGTTTCTCGAGGTAAACATTCAATTATAATCTGTTTTAACCAAAAATGTAAAACTATTCAACTTAAAATCAATTATGAGATTATATAACCATTTAAAGGGAGAAACAAAGCTTTTGAAGGCATAAGTGACTATAAAAGAAGTTTTCTTCTCAATGAATGGCTTTCGCTTCAAGATTCTCGAGGTAAACATTCAATTATAATCTGTTTTAACCAAAAATGTAAAAAAATTCAACTTAAAATCAATTATGAGATTATATAACCATTTAAAGGGAGAAACAAAGCTTTTGAAGGCATAAGTGACTATAAAAGAAGTTTTCTTCTCAATGAATACTTTTTGCATCACGTTTCTCGAGGTAAACATTCAATTATAATCTGTTTTAACCAAAAATATAAAAAAATTCAACTTAAAATCTATTATGAGATTATATAACCATTTAAAGGGAGAAACAAAGCTTTTGAAGGCATAAGTGACTATAAAAGAAGTTTTCTTCTCAATGAATGGTTTTTGCATCACGTTTCTCGAGGTAAACATTCAATTATAATCTGTTTTAACCAAAAATGTAAAAAAAATGCAACTTAAAATCAATTATGAGATTATATAACCATTTAAAGGGAGAAACAAAGCTTTTGAAGGCATAAGTGACTATAAAAGAAGTTTTCTTCTCAATGAATGGCTTTCGCTTCAAGATTCTCGAGGTAAACATTCAATTATAATCTGTTTTAACCAAAAATGTAAAACTATTCAACTTAAAATCAATTATGAGATTATATAACCATTTAAAGGGAGAAACAAAGCTTTTGAAGGCATAAGTGACTATAAAAGAAGTTTTCTTCTCAATGAATGCTTTTTGCATCACGTTTCTCGAGGTAAACATTCAATTATAATCTGTTTTAACCAAAAATGTAAAAAAAATGCAACTTAAAATCAATTATGAGATTATATAACCATTTAAAGGGAGAAACAAAGCTTTTGAAGGCATAAGTGACTATAAAAGAAGTTTTCTTCTCAATGAATGGCTTTCGCTTCAAGATTCTCGAGGTAAACATTCAATTATAATCTGTTTTAACCAAAAATGTAAAAAAATTCAACTTAAAATCAATTATGAGATTATATAACCATTTAAAGGGAGAAATAAAGCTTTTGAAGGCATAAGTGACTATAAAAGAAGTTTTCTTCTCAATGAATACTTTTTGCATCACGTTTCTCGAGGTAAACATTCAATTATAATCTGTTTTAACCAAAAATATAAAAAAATTGAACTTAAAATCTATTATGAGATTATATAACCATTTAAAGGGAGAAACAAAGCTTTTGAAGGCATAAGTGACTGTAAAAGAAGTTTTCTTCTCAATGAATGCTTTTTGCATCACGTTTCTCGAGGTAAACATTCAATTATAATCTGTTTTAACCAAAAATGTAAAAAAAATGCAACTTAAAATCAATTATGAGATTATATAACCATTTAAAGGGAGAAACAAAGCTTTTGAAGGCATAAGTGACTATAAAAGAAGTTTTCTTCTCAATGAATGGCTTTCGCTTCAAGATTCTCGAGGTAAACATTCAATTATAATCTGTTTTAACCAAAAATGTAAAAAAATTCAACTTAAAATCAATTATGAGATTATATAACCATTTAAAGGGAGAAACAAAGCTTTTGAAGGCATAAGTGACTATAAAAGAAGTTTTCTTCTCAATGAATGCTTTTTGCATCACGTTTCTCGAGGTAAACATTCAATTATAATCTGTTTTAACCAAAAATGTAAAAAAAATGCAACTTAAAATCAATTATGAGATTATATAACCATTTAAAGGGAGAAACAAAGCTTTTGAAGGCATAAGTGACTATAAAAGAAGTTTTCTTCTCAATGAATGGCTTTCGCTTCAAGATTCTCGAGGTAAACATTCAATTATAATCTGTTTTAACCAAAAATGTAAAAAAATTCAACTTAAAATCAATTATGAGATTATATAACCATTTAAAGGGAGAAACAAAGCTTTTGAAGGCATAAGTGACTATAAAAGAAGTTTTCTTCTCAATGAATACTTTTTGCATCACGTTTCTCGAGGTAAACATTCAATTATAATCTGTTTTAACCAAAAATATAAAAAAATTCAACTTAAAATCTATTATGAGATTATATAACCATTTAAAGGGAGAAACAAAGCTTTTGAAGGCATAAGTGACTGTAAAAGAAGTTTTCTTCTCAATGAATGCTTTTTGCATCACGTTTCTCGAGGTAAACATTCAATTATAATCTGTTTTAACCAAAAATGTAAAAAAAATGCAACTTAAAATCAATTATGAGATTATATAACCATTTAAAGGGAGAAACAAAGCTTTTGAAGGCATAAGTGACTATAAAAGAAGTTTTCTTCTCAATGAATGGCTTTCGCTTCAAGATTCTCGAGGTAAACATTCAATTATAATCTGTTTTAACCAAAAATGTAAAAAAATTCAACTTAAAATCAATTATGAGATTATATAACCATTTAAAGGGAGAAACAAAGCTTTTGAAGGCATAAGTGACTATAAAAGAAGTTTTCTTCTCAATGAATACTTTTTGCATCACGTTTCTCGAGGTAAACATTCAATTATAATCTGTTTTAACCAAAAATATAAAAAAATTCAACTTAAAATCTATTATGAGATTATATAACCATTTAAAGGGAGAAACAAAGCTTTTGAAGGCATAAGTGACTATAAAAGAAGTTTTCTTCTCAATGAATGCTTTTTGCATCACGTTTCTCGAGGTAAACATTCAATTATAATCTGTTTTAACCAAAAATGTAAACAAAATGCAACTTAAAATCAATTATGAGATTATATAACCATTTAAAGGGAGAAACAAAGCTTTTGAAGGCATAAGTGACTATAAAAGAAGTTTTCTTCTCAATGAATGGCTTTCGCTTCAAGATTCTCGAGGTAAACATTCAATTATAATCTGTTTTAACCAAAAATGTAAAAAAATTCAACTTAAAATCAATTATGAGATTATATAACCATTTAAAGGGAGAAACAAAGCTTTTGAAGGCATAAGTGACTATAAAAGAAGTTTTCTTCTCAATGATTGGTTTTTGCATCACGTTTCTCGAGGTAAACATTAAATTATAATCTGTTTTAATCATAAATATAAAAAAATTCAACTTAAAATCTATTATGAGATTATATAACCATTTAAAGGGAGAAACAAAGCTTTTGAAGGCATAAGTGACTATAAAAGAAGTTTTCTTCTCAATGAATGGTTTTTGCATCACGTTTCTCGAGGTATAAATTCAATTATAATCTGTTTTAACCAAAAATTTAAAAAAAAAGCAACTTAAAATCGATTATGAGATTATATAACCATTTAAAGGGAGAAACAAAGTTTTTGAAGGCATAAGTGACTATAAAAGAAGTTTTCTTCTCAATGAATGGTTTTTGCATCACGGTTCTCGAGGTAAACATTCAATTATAATCTGTTTTAACCAAAAATGTAAAAAAAACGCAACTTAAAATCGATTATGAGATTATATAACCATTTAAAGGGAGAAACAAATCTTTTGAAGGCATAAGTGACTATAAAAGAAGGTTTCTTCTCAATGAATGGTTTTCTCATCACGTTTCTCGAGGTAAACATTCAATTATAATCTGTTTTAACAAAAAATGTAAAAAAAACGCAACTTAAAATCAATTATGAGATTATATAACTTCTTAAAGGGAGAAACAAAGCTTTTGAAGGCATAAGTGACTATAAAAGAAGTTTTCTTCTCAATGAATGCTTTTTGCATCACGTTTCTCGAGGTAAACATTCAATTATAATCTGTTTTAACCAAAAATGTAAAAAAAATGCAACTTAAAATCAATTATGAGATTATATAACCATTTAAAGGGAGAAACAAAGCTTTTGAAGGCATAAGTGACTATAAAAGAAGTTTTCTTCTCAATGAATGGCTTTCGCTTCAAGATTCTCGAGGTAAACATTCAATTATAATCTGTTTTAACCAAAAATGTAAAAAAATTCAACTTAAAATCAATTATGAGATTATATAACCATTTAAAGGGAGAAATAAAGCTTTTGAAGGCATAAGTGACTATAAAAGAAGTTTTCTTCTCAATGAATACTTTTTGCATCACGTTTCTCGAGGTAAACATTCAATTATAATCTGTTTTAACCAAAAATATAAAAAAATTGAACTTAAAATCTATTATGAGATTATATAACCATTTAAAGGGAGAAACAAAGCTTTTGAAGGCATAAGTGACTGTAAAAGAAGTTTTCTTCTCAATGAATGCTTTTTGCATCACGTTTCTCGAGGTAAACATTCAATTATAATCTGTTTTAACCAAAAATGTAAAAAAAATGCAACTTAAAATCAATTATGAGATTATATAACCATTTAAAGGGAGAAACAAAGCTTTTGAAGGCATAAGTGACTATAAAAGAAGTTTTCTTCTCAATGAATGGCTTTCGCTTCAAGATTCTCGAGGTAAACATTCAATTATAATCTGTTTTAACCAAAAATGTAAAAAAATTCAACTTAAAATCAATTATGAGATTATATAACCATTTAAAGGGAGAAACAAAGCTTTTGAAGGCATAAGTGACTATAAAAGAAGTTTTCTTCTCAATGAATGCTTTTTGCATCACGTTTCTCGAGGTAAACATTCAATTATAATCTGTTTTAACCAAAAATGTAAAAAAAATGCAACTTAAAATCAATTATGAGATTATATAACCATTTAAAGGGAGAAACAAAGCTTTTGAAGGCATAAGTGACTATAAAAGAAGTTTTCTTCTCAATGAATGGCTTTCGCTTCAAGATTCTCGAGGTAAACATTCAATTATAATCTGTTTTAACCAAAAATGTAAAAAAATTCAACTTAAAATCAATTATGAGATTATATAACCATTTAAAGGGAGAAACAAAGCTTTTGAAGGCATAAGTGACTATAAAAGAAGTTTTCTTCTCAATGAATACTTTTTGCATCACGTTTCTCGAGGTAAACATTCAATTATAATCTGTTTTAACCAAAAATATAAAAAAATTCAACTTAAAATCTATTATGAGATTATATAACCATTTAAAGGGAGAAACAAAGCTTTTGAAGGCATAAGTGACTGTAAAAGAAGTTTTCTTCTCAATGAATGCTTTTTGCATCACGTTTCTCGAGGTAAACATTCAATTATAATCTGTTTTAACCAAAAATGTAAAAAAAATGCAACTTAAAATCAATTATGAGATTATATAACCATTTAAAGGGAGAAACAAAGCTTTTGAAGGCATAAGTGACTATAAAAGAAGTTTTCTTCTCAATGAATGGCTTTCGCTTCAAGATTCTCGAGGTAAACATTCAATTATAATCTGTTTTAACCAAAAATGTAAAAAAATTCAACTTAAAATCAATTATGAGATTATATAACCATTTAAAGGGAGAAACAAAGCTTTTGAAGGCATAAGTGACTATAAAAGAAGTTTTCTTCTCAATGAATACTTTTTGCATCACGTTTCTCGAGGTAAACATTCAATTATAATCTGTTTTAACCAAAAATATAAAAAAATTCAACTTAAAATCTATTATGAGATTATATAACCATTTAAAGGGAGAAACAAAGCTTTTGAAGGCATAAGTGACTATAAAAGAAGTTTTCTTCTCAATGAATGCTTTTTGCATCACGTTTCTCGAGGTAAACATTCAATTATAATCTGTTTTAACCAAAAATGTAAACAAAATGCAACTTAAAATCAATTATGAGATTATATAACCATTTAAAGGGAGAAACAAAGCTTTTGAAGGCATAAGTGACTATAAAAGAAGTTTTCTTCTCAATGAATGGCTTTCGCTTCAAGATTCTCGAGGTAAACATTCAATTATAATCTGTTTTAACCAAAAATGTAAAAAAATTCAACTTAAAATCAATTATGAGATTATATAACCATTTAAAGGGAGAAACAAAGCTTTTGAAGGCATAAGTGACTATAAAAGAAGTTTTCTTCTCAATGATTGGTTTTTGCATCACGTTTCTCGAGGTAAACATTAAATTATAATCTGTTTTAATCATAAATATAAAAAAATTCAACTTAAAATCTATTATGAGATTATATAACCATTTAAAGGGAGAAACAAAGCTTTTGAAGGCATAAGTGACTATAAAAGAAGTTTTCTTCTCAATGAATGGTTTTTGCATCACGTTTCTCGAGGTATAAATTCAATTATAATCTGTTTTAACCAAAAATTTAAAAAAAAAGCAACTTAAAATCGATTATGAGATTATATAACCATTTAAAGGGAGAAACAAAGTTTTTGAAGGCATAAGTGACTATAAAAGAAGTTTTCTTCTCAATGAATGGTTTTTGCATCACGGTTCTCGAGGTAAACATTCAATTATAATCTGTTTTAACCAAAAATGTAAAAAAAACGCAACTTAAAATCGATTATGAGATTATATAACCATTTAAAGGGAGAAACAAATCTTTTGAAGGAATAAGTGACTATAAAAGAAGGTTTCTTCTCAATGAATGGTTTTTTCATCACGTTTCTCGAGGTAAACATTCAATTATAATCTGTTTTAACCAAAAATGTAAAACTATTCAACTTAAAATCAATTATGAGATTATATAACCATTTAAAGGGAGAAACAAAGCTTTTGAAGGCATAAGTGACTATAAAAGAAGTTTTCTTCTCAATGAATGCTTTTTGCATCACGTTTCTCGAGGTAAACATTCAATTATAATCTGTTTTAACCAAAAATGTAAAAAAAACGCAACTTAAAATCAATTATGAGATTATATAACTATTTAAAGGGAAAAACAAAGCTTTTGAAGCCATAAGTGACTATAAAAGAAGTTTTCTTCTCAATGAATGGCTTTCGCTTCAAGATTCTCGAGGTAAACATTCAATTATAATCTGTTTTAACCAAAAATGTAAAAAAATTCAACTTAAAATCAATTATGAGATTATATAACCATTTAAAGGGAGAAACAAAGCTTTTGAAGGCATAAGTGACTATAAAAGAAGTTTTCTTCTCAATGAATGGTTTTTGCATCACGTTTCTCAAGGTAAACATTCAATTATAATCTGTTTTAACCAAAAATATAAAAAAATTCAACTGAAAATCTATTATGAGATTATATAACCATTTAAACGGAGAAACAAAGCTTTTGAAGGCATAAGTGACTATAAAAGAAGTTTTCTTCTCAATGAATGGCTTTCGCTTCAAGATTCTCGAGGTAAACATTCAATTATAATCTGTTTTAACCAAAAATGTAAAAAAATTCAACTTAAAATCAATTATGACATTATATAACCATTTAAAGGGAGAAACAAAGCTTTTGAAGGCATAAGTGACTATAAAAGAAGTTTTCTTCTCAATGAATACTTTTTGCATCACGTTTCTCGAGGTAAACATTCAATTATAATCTGTTTTAACCAAAAATATAAAAAAATTCAACTTAAAATCTATTATGAGATTATATAACCATTTAAAGGGAGAAACAAAGCTTTTGAAGGCATAAGTGACTATAAAAGAAGTTTTCTTCTCAATGAATGCTTTTTGCATCACGTTTCTCGAGGTAAACATTCAATTATAATCTGTTTTAACCAAAAATATAAAAAAATTCAACTTAAAATCTATTATGAGATTATATAACCATTTAAAGGGAGAAACAAAGCTTTTGAAGGCATAAGTGACTATAAAAGAAGTTTTCTTCTCAATGAATGCTTTTTGCATCACGTTTCTCGAGGTAAACATTCAATTATAATCTGTTTTAACCAAAAATGTAAAAAAAATGCAACTTAAAATCAATTATGAGATTATATAACCATTTAAAGGGAGAAACAAAGCTTTTGAAGGCATAAGTGACTATAAAAGAAGTTTTCTTCTCAATGAATGGCTTTCGCTTCAAGATTCTCGAGGTAAACATTCAATTATAATCTGTTTTAACCAAAAATGTAAAAAAATTCAACTTAAAATCAATTATGAGATTATATAACCATTTAAAGGGAGAAACAAAGCTTTTGAAGGCATAAGTGACTATAAAAGAAGTTTTCTTCTCAATGAATACTTTTTGCATCACGTTTCTCGAGGTAAACATTCAATTATAATCTGTTTTAAGCAAAAATATAAAAAAATTGAACTTAAAATCTATTATGAGATTATATAACCATTTAAAGGGAGAAACAAAGCTTTTGAAGGCATAAGTGACTGTAAAAGAAGTTTTCTTCTAAATGAATGCTTTTTGCATCACGTTTCTCGAGGTAAACATTAAAGTATAATCTGTTTTAACCAAAAATGTAAAAAAAATGCAACTTAAAATCAATTATGAGATTATATAACCATTTAAAGGGAGAAACAAAGCTTTTGAAGGCATAAGTGACTATAAAAGAAGTTTTCTTCTCAATGAATGGCTTTCGCTTCAAGATTCTCGAGGTAAACATTCAATTATAATCTGTTTTAACCAAAAATGTAAAAAAATTCAACTTAAAATCAATTATGAGATTATATATCCATTTAAAGGCAGAAACAAAGCTTTTGAAGGCATAAGTGACTATAAAAGAAGTTTTCTTCTCAATGAATGGTTTTTGCATCACGTTTCTCGAGGTAAACATTCAATTATAATCTGTTTTAACCAAAAATGTAAAAAAATTCAACTTAAAATCAATTATGAGATTATATAACCATTTAAAGGGAGAAACAAAGCTTTTGAAGGCATAAGTGACTATAAAAGAAGTTTTCTTCTCAATGATTGGTTTTTGCATCACGTTTCTCGAGGTAAACATTAAATTATAATCTGTTTTAACCATAAATATAAAAAAATTCAACTTAAAATCTATTATGAGATTATATAACCATTTAAAGGGAGAAACAAAGCTTTTGAAGGCATAAGTGACTATAAAAGAAGTTTTCTTCTCAATGAATGGCTTTCGCTTCAAGATTCTCGAGGTAAACATTCAATTATAATCTGTTTTAACCAAAAATGTAAAAAAATTCAACTTAAAATCAATTATGAGATTATATAACCATTTAAAGGGAGAAACAAAGCTTTTGAAGGCATAAGTGACTATAAAAGAAGTTTTCTTCTCAATGAATACTTTTTGCATCACGTTTCTCAAGGTAAACATTCAATTATAATCTGTTTTAACCAAAAATATAAAAAAATTCAACTTAAAATCTATTATGAGATTATATAACCATTTAAAGGGAGAAACAAAGCTTTTGAAGGCATAAGTGACTGTAAAAGAAGTTTTCTTCTCAATGAATGCTTTTTGCATCACGTTTCTCGAGGTAAACATTCAATTATAATCTGTTTTAACCAAAAATGTAAAAAAAATGCAACTTAAAATCAATTATGAGATTATATAACCATTTAAAGGGAGAAACAAAGCTTTTGAAGGCATAAGTGACTATAAAAGAAGTTTTCTTCTCAATGAATGGCTTTCGCTTCAAGATTCTTGAGGTAAACATTCAATTATAATCTGTTTTAACCAAAAATGTAAAAAAATTCAACTTAAAATCAATTATGAGATTATATATCCATTTAAAGGCAGAAACAAAGCTTTTGAAGGCATAAGTGACTATAAAAGAAGTTTTTTCTCAATGAATGGTTTTTGCATCACGTTTCTCGAGGTAAACATTCAATTATAATCTGTTTTAACCAAAAATGTAAAAAAAATCAACTTAAAATCAATTATGAGATTATATAACCATTTAAAGGGAGAAACAAAGCTTTTGAAGGCATAAGTGACTATAAAAGAAGTTTTCTTCTCAATGATTGGTTTTTGCATCACGTTTCTCGAGGTAAACATTAAATTATAATCTGTTTTAACCATAAATATAAAAAAATTCAACTTAAAATCTATTATGAGATTATATAACCATTTAAAGGGAGAAACAAAGCTTTTGAAGGCATAAGTGACTATAAAAGAAGTTTTCTTCTCAATGAATGGTTTTTGCATCACGTTTCTCGAGGTATACATTCAATTATAATCTGTTTTAACCAAAAATGTAAAAAAAAAGCAACTTAAAATCGATTATGAGATTATATAACAATTTAAAGGGAGAAACAAAGCTTTTGAAGGCATAAGTGACTATAAAAGAAGTTTTCTTCTCAATGAATGGTTTTTGCATCATGTTTCTCGAGGTAAACATTCAATTATAATATGTTTTAACCAAAAATGTAAAAAAAACGCAACTTAAAATCGATTATGAGATTATATAACCATTTAAAGGGAGAAACAAATCTTTTGAAGGCATAAGTGACTATAAAAGAAGGTTTATTCTCAATGAATGGTTTTTGCATCACGTTTCTCGAGGTAAACATTCAATTATAATCTGTTTTAACCATAAATGTAAAAAAATTCAACTTAAAATCTATTATGAGATTATATAACCATTTAAAGGGAGAAACAAAGATTTTGAAGGCATAAGTGACTATAAAAGAAGTTTTCTTCTCAATGAATGGTTTTTGCATCACGTTTCTCGAGGTAAACATTCAATTATAATCTGTTTTAACCATAAATGTAAAAAAATTCAACTTAAAATCAATTATGAGATTATATAACCATTTAAAGGGAGAAACAAAGCTTTTGAAGGCATAAGTGACTATAAAAGAAGTTTTCTTCTCAATGAATGGTTTTTGCATCACGTTTCTCAAGGTAAACATTCAATTATAATCTGTTTTAACCAAAAATATAAAAAAATTCAACTTAAAATCTATTATGAGATTATATAACCATTTAAAGGGAGAAACAAAGCTTTTGAAGGCATAATTGACTATAAAAGAAGTTTTCTTCTCAATGAATGGTTTTTGCATCACGTTTCTCGAGGTAAACATTCAATTATAATCTGTTTTAACCAAAAATGTAAAACAATTCAACTTAAAATCAATTATGAGATTATATAACCATTTAAAGGGAGAAACAAAGCTTTTGAAGGCATAAGTGACTATAAAAGAAGTTTTCTTCTCAATGAATGCTTTTTGCATCACGTTTCTTGAGGTAAACATTCAATTATAATCTGTTTTAACCAAAAATGTAAAAAAAACGTAACTTAAAATCAATTATGAGATTATATAACTATTTAAAGGGAAAAACAAAGCTTTTGAAGGCATAAGTGACTATAAAAGAAGTTTTCTTCTCAATGAATGGCTTTTGCTTCAAGATTCTCGAGGTAAACATTCAATTATAATCTGTTTTAACCAAAAATGTAAAAAAATTCAACTTAAAATCAATTATGAGATTATATAACCATTTAAAGGGAGAAACAAAGCTTTTGAAGGCATAAGTGACTATAAAAGAAGTTTTCTTCTCAATGAATGGTTTTTGCATCACGTTTCTCGAGGTAAACATTAAATTATAATCTGTTTTAATCATAAATATAAAAAAATTCAACTTAAAATCTATTATGAGATTATATAACCATTTAAAGGGAGAAACAAAGCTTTTGAAGGCATAAGTGACTATAAAAGAAGTTTTCTTCTCAATGAATGGTTTTTGCATCACGTTTCTCGAGGTATAAATTCAATTATAATCTGTTTTAACCAAAAATTTAAAAAAAAAGCAACTTAAAATCGATTATGAGATTATATAACCATTTAAAGGGAGAAACAAAGTTTTTGAAGGCATAAGTGACTATAAAAGAAGTTTTCTTCTCAATGAATGGTTTTTGCATCACGGTTCTCGAGGTAAACATTCAATTATAATCTGTTTTAACCAAAAATGTAAAAAAAACGCAACTTAAAATCGATTATGAGATTATATAACCATTTAAAGGGAGAAACAAATCTTTTGAAGGCATAAGTGACTATAAAAGAAGGTTTCTTCTCAATGAATGGTTTTCTCATCACGTTTCTCGAGGTAAACATTCAATTATAATCTGTTTTAACAAAAAATGTAAAAAAAACGCAACTTAAAATCAATTATGAGATTATATAACTTCTTAAAGGGAGAAACAAAGCTTTTGAAGGCATAAGTGACTATAAAAGAAGTTTTCTTCTCAATGAATGCTTTTTGCATCACGTTTCTCGAGGTAAACATTCAATTATAATCTGTTTTAACCAAAAATGTAAAAAAAATGCAACTTAAAATCAATTATGAGATTATATAACCATTTAAAGGGAGAAACAAAGCTTTTGAAGGCATAAGTGACTATAAAAGAAGTTTTCTTCTCAATGAATGGCTTTCGCTTCAAGATTCTCGAGGTAAACATTCAATTATAATCTGTTTTAACCAAAAATGTAAAAAAATTCAACTTAAAATCAATTATGAGATTATATAACCATTTAAAGGGAGAAATAAAGCTTTTGAAGGCATAAGTGACTATAAAAGAAGTTTTCTTCTCAATGAATACTTTTTGCATCACGTTTCTCGAGGTAAACATTCAATTATAATCTGTTTTAACCAAAAATATAAAAAAATTGAACTTAAAATCTATTATGAGATTATATAACCATTTAAAGGGAGAAACAAAGCTTTTGAAGGCATAAGTGACTGTAAAAGAAGTTTTCTTCTCAATGAATGCTTTTTGCATCACGTTTCTCGAGGTAAACATTCAATTATAATCTGTTTTAACCAAAAATGTAAAAAAAATGCAACTTAAAATCAATTATGAGATTATATAACCATTTAAAGGGAGAAACAAAGCTTTTGAAGGCATAAGTGACTATAAAAGAAGTTTTCTTCTCAATGAATGGCTTTCGCTTCAAGATTCTCGAGGTAAACATTCAATTATAATCTGTTTTAACCAAAAATGTAAAAAAATTCAACTTAAAATCAATTATGAGATTATATAACCATTTAAAGGGAGAAACAAAGCTTTTGAAGGCATAAGTGACTATAAAAGAAGTTTTCTTCTCAATGAATGCTTTTTGCATCACGTTTCTCGAGGTAAACATTCAATTATAATCTGTTTTAACCAAAAATGTAAAAAAAATGCAACTTAAAATCAATTATGAGATTATATAACCATTTAAAGGGAGAAACAAAGCTTTTGAAGGCATAAGTGACTATAAAAGAAGTTTTCTTCTCAATGAATGGCTTTTGCTTCAAGATTCTCGAGGTAAACATTCAATTATAATCTGTTTTAACCAAAAATGTAAAAAAATTCAACTTAAAATCAATTATGAGATTATATAACCATTTAAAGGGAGAAACAAAGCTTTTGAAGGCATAAGTGACTATAAAAGAAGTTTTCTTCTCAATGAATACTTTTTGCATCACGTTTCTCGAGGTAAACATTCAATTATAATCTGTTTTAACCAAAAATATAAAAAAATTCAACTTAAAATCTATTATGAGATTATATAACCATTTAAAGGGAGAAACAAAGCTTTTGAAGGCATAAGTGACTGTAAAAGAAGTTTTCTTCTCAATGAATGCTTTTTGCATCACGTTTCTCGAGGTAAACATTCAATTATAATCTGTTTTAACCAAAAATGTAAAAAAAATGCAACTTAAAATCAATTATGAGATTATATAACCATTTAAAGGGAGAAACAAAGCTTTTGAAGGCATAAGTGACTATAAAAGAAGTTTTCTTCTCAATGAATGGCTTTCGCTTCAAGATTCTCGAGGTAAACATTCAATTATAATCTGTTTTAACCAAAAATGTAAAAAAATTCAACTTAAAATCAATTATGAGATTATATAACCATTTAAAGGGAGAAACAAAGCTTTTGAAGGCATAAGTGACTATAAAAGAAGTTTTCTTCTCAATGAATACTTTTTGCATCACGTTTCTCGAGGTAAACATTCAATTATAATCTGTTTTAACCAAAAATATAAAAAAATTCAACTTAAAATCTATTATGAGATTATATAACCATTTAAAGGGAGAAACAAAGCTTTTGAAGGCATAAGTGACTATAAAAGAAGTTTTCTTCTCAATGAATGCTTTTTGCATCACGTTTCTCGAGGTAAACATTCAATTATAATCTGTTTTAACCAAAAATGTAAACAAAATGCAACTTAAAATCAATTATGAGATTATATAACCATTTAAAGGGAGAAACAAAGCTTTTGAAGGCATAAGTGACTATAAAAGAAGTTTTCTTCTCAATGAATGGCTTTCGCTTCAAGATTCTCGAGGTAAACATTCAATTATAATCTGTTTTAACCAAAAATGTAAAAAAATTCAACTTAAAATCAATTATGAGATTATATAACCATTTAAAGGGAGAAACAAAGCTTTTGAAGGCATAAGTGACTATAAAAGAAGTTTTCTTCTCAATGATTGGTTTTTGCATCACGTTTCTCGAGGTAAACATTAAATTATAATCTGTTTTAATCATAAATATAAAAAAATTCAACTTAAAATCTATTATGAGATTATATAACCATTTAAAGGGAGAAACAAAGCTTTTGAAGGCATAAGTGACTATAAAAGAAGTTTTCTTCTCAATGAATGGTTTTTGCATCACGTTTCTCGAGGTATAAATTCAATTATAATCTGTTTTAACCAAAAATTTAAAAAAAAAGCAACTTAAAATCGATTATGAGATTATATAACCATTTAAAGGGAGAAACAAAGTTTTTGAAGGCATAAGTGACTATAAAAGAAGTTTTCTTCTCAATGAATGGTTTTTGCATCACGGTTCTCGAGGTAAACATTCAATTATAATCTGTTTTAACCAAAAATGTAAAAAAAACGCAACTTAAAATCGATTATGAGATTATATAACCATTTAAAGGGAGAAACAAATCTTTTGAAGGCATAAGTGACTATAAAAGAAGGTTTCTTCTCAATGAATGGTTTTTTCATCACGTTTCTCGAGGTAAACATTCAATTATAATCTGTTTTAACCAAAAATGTAAAACTATTCAACTTAAAATCAATTATGAGATTATATAACCATTTAAAGGGAGAAACAAAGCTTTTGAAGGCATAAGTGACTATAAAAGAAGTTTTCTTCTCAATGAATGCTTTTTGCATCACGTTTCTCGAGGTAAACATTCAATTATAATCTGTTTTAACCAAAAATGTAAAAAAAACGCAACTTAAAATCAATTATGAGATTATATAACTATTTAAAGGGAAAAACAAAGCTTTTGAAGCCATAAGTGACTATAAAAGAAGTTTTCTTCTCAATGAATGGCTTTCGCTTCAAGATTCTCGAGGTAAACATTCAATTATAATCTGTTTTAACCAAAAATGTAAAAAAATTCAACTTAAAATCAATTATGAGATTATATAACCATTTAAAGGGAGAAACAAAGCTTTTGAAGGCATAAGTGACTATAAAAGAAGTTTTCTTCTCAATGAATGGTTTTTGCATCACGTTTCTCAAGGTAAACATTCAATTATAATCTGTTTTAACCAAAAATATAAAAAAATTCAACTGAAAATCTATTATGAGATTATATAACCATTTAAACGGAGAAACAAAGCTTTTGAAGGCATAAGTGACTATAAAAGAAGTTTTCTTCTCAATGAATGGCTTTCGCTTCAAGATTCTCGAGGTAAACATTCAATTATAATCTGTTTTAACCAAAAATGTAAAAAAATTCAACTTAAAATCAATTATGACATTATATAACCATTTAAAGGGAGAAACAAAGCTTTTGAAGGCATAAGTGACTATAAAAGAAGTTTTCTTCTCAATGAATACTTTTTGCATCACGTTTCTCGAGGTAAACATTCAATTATAATCTGTTTTAACCAAAAATATAAAAAAATTCAACTTAAAATCTATTATGAGATTATATAACCATTTAAAGGGAGAAACAAAGCTTTTGAAGGCATAAGTGACTATAAAAGAAGTTTTCTTCTCAATGAATGCTTTTTGCATCACGTTTCTCGAGGTAAACATTCAATTATAATCTGTTTTAACCAAAAATATAAAAAAATTCAACTTAAAATCTATTATGAGATTATATAACCATTTAAAGGGAGAAACAAAGCTTTTGAAGGCATAAGTGACTATAAAAGAAGTTTTCTTCTCAATGAATGCTTTTTGCATCACGTTTCTCGAGGTAAACATTCAATTATAATCTGTTTTAACCAAAAATGTAAAAAAAATGCAACTTAAAATCAATTATGAGATTATATAACCATTTAAAGGGAGAAACAAAGCTTTTGAAGGCATAAGTGACTATAAAAGAAGTTTTCTTCTCAATGAATGGCTTTCGCTTCAAGATTCTCGAGGTAAACATTCAATTATAATCTGTTTTAACCAAAAATGTAAAAAAATTCAACTTAAAATCAATTATGAGATTATATAACCATTTAAAGGGAGAAACAAAGCTTTTGAAGGCATAAGTGACTATAAAAGAAGTTTTCTTCTCAATGAATACTTTTTGCATCACGTTTCTCGAGGTAAACATTCAATTATAATCTGTTTTAAGCAAAAATATAAAAAAATTGAACTTAAAATCTATTATGAGATTATATAACCATTTAAAGGGAGAAACAAAGCTTTTGAAGGCATAAGTGACTGTAAAAGAAGTTTTCTTCTAAATGAATGCTTTTTGCATCACGTTTCTCGAGGTAAACATTAAAGTATAATCTGTTTTAACCAAAAATGTAAAAAAAATGCAACTTAAAATCAATTATGAGATTATATAACCATTTAAAGGGAGAAACAAAGCTTTTGAAGGCATAAGTGACTATAAAAGAAGTTTTCTTCTCAATGAATGGCTTTCGCTTCAAGATTCTCGAGGTAAACATTCAATTATAATCTGTTTTAACCAAAAATGTAAAAAAATTCAACTTAAAATCAATTATGAGATTATATATCCATTTAAAGGCAGAAACAAAGCTTTTGAAGGCATAAGTGACTATAAAAGAAGTTTTCTTCTCAATGAATGGTTTTTGCATCACGTTTCTCGAGGTAAACATTCAATTATAATCTGTTTTAACCAAAAATGTAAAAAAATTCAACTTAAAATCAATTATGAGATTATATAACCATTTAAAGGGAGAAACAAAGCTTTTGAAGGCATAAGTGACTATAAAAGAAGTTTTCTTCTCAATGATTGGTTTTTGCATCACGTTTCTCGAGGTAAACATTAAATTATAATCTGTTTTAACCATAAATATAAAAAAATTCAACTTAAAATCTATTATGAGATTATATAACCATTTAAAGGGAGAAACAAAGCTTTTGAAGGCATAAGTGACTATAAAAGAAGTTTTCTTCTCAATGAATGGCTTTCGCTTCAAGATTCTCGAGGTAAACATTCAATTATAATCTGTTTTAACCAAAAATGTACAAAAATTCAACTTAAAATCAATTATGAGATTATATAACCATTTAAAGGGAGAAACAAAGCTTTTGAAGGCATAAGTGACTATAAAAGAAGTTTTCTTCTCAATGAATACTTTTTGCATCACGTTTCTCAAGGTAAACATTCAATTATAATCTGTTTTAACCAAAAATATAAAAAAATTCAACTTAAAATCTATTATGAGATTATATAACCATTTAAAGGGAGAAACAAAGCTTTTGAAGGCATAAGTGACTGTAAAAGAAGTTTTCTTCTCAATGAATGCTTTTTGCATCACGTTTCTCGAGGTAAACATTCAATTATAATCTGTTTTAACCAAAAATGTAAAAAAAATGCAACTTAAAATCAATTATGAGATTATATAACCATTTAAAGGGAGAAACAAAGCTTTTGAAGGCATAAGTGACTATAAAAGAAGTTTTCTTCTCAATGAATGGCTTTCGCTTCAAGATTCTTGAGGTAAACATTCAATTATAATCTGTTTTAACCAAAAATGTAAAAAAATTCAACTTAAAATCAATTATGAGATTATATATCCATTTAAAGGCAGAAACAAAGCTTTTGAAGGCATAAGTGACTATAAAAGAAGTTTTTTCTCAATGAATGGTTTTTGCATCACGTTTCTCGAGGTAAACATTCAATTATAATCTGTTTTAACCAAAAATGTAAAAAAAATCAACTTAAAATCAATTATGAGATTATATAACCATTTAAAGGGAGAAACAAAGCTTTTGAAGGCATAAGTGACTATAAAAGAAGTTTTCTTCTCAATGATTGGTTTTTGCATCACGTTTCTCGAGGTAAACATTAAATTATAATCTGTTTTAACCATAAATATAAAAAAATTCAACTTAAAATCTATTATGAGATTATATAACCATTTAAAGGGAGAAACAAAGCTTTTGAAGGCATAAGTGACTATAAAAGAAGTTTTCTTCTCAATGAATGGTTTTTGCATCACGTTTCTCGAGGTATACATTCAATTATAATCTGTTTTAACCAAAAATGTAAAAAAAAAGCAACTTAAAATCGATTATGAGATTATATAACCATTTAAAGGGAGAAACAAAGCTTTTGAAGGCATAAGTGACTATAAAAGAAGTTTTCTTCTCAATGAATGGTTTTTGCATCATGTTTCTCGAGGTAAACATTCAATTATAATATGTTTTGACCAAAAATGTAAAAAAAACGCAACTTAAAATCGATTATGAGATTATATAACCATTTAAAGGGAGAAACAAATCTTTTGAAGGCATAAGTGACTATAAAAGAAGGTTTATTCTCAATGAATGGTTTTTGCATCACGTTTCTCGAGGTAAACATTCAATTATAATCTGTTTTAACCATAAATGTAAAAAAATTCAACTTAAAATCTATTATGAGATTATATAACCATTTAAAGGGAGAAACAAAGATTTTGAAGGCATAAGTGACTATAAAAGAAGTTTTCTTCTCAATGAATGGTTTTTGCATCACGTTTCTCGAGGTAAACATTCAATTATAATCTGTTTTAACCATAAATGTAAAAAAATTCAACTTAAAATCAATTATGAGATTATATAACCATTTAAAGGGAGAAACAAAGCTTTTGAAGGCATAAGTGACTATAAAAGAAGTTTTCTTCTCAATGAATGGTTTTTGCATCACGTTTCTCAAGGTAAACATTCAATTATAATCTGTTTTAACCAAAAATATAAAAAAATTCAACTTAAAATCTATTATGAGATTATATAACCATTTAAAGGGAAAAACAAAGCTTTTGAAGGCATAATTGACTATAAAAGAAGTTTTCTTCTCAATGAATGGTTTTTGCATCACGTTTCTCGAGGTAAACATTCAATTATAATCTGTTTTAACCAAAAATGTAAAACAATTCAACTTAAAATCAATTATGAGATTATATAACCATTTAAAGGGAGAAACAAAGCTTTTGAAGGCATAAGTGACTATAAAAGAAGTTTTCTTCTCAATGAATGCTTTTTGCATCACGTTTCTTGAGGTAAACATTCAATTATAATCTGTTTTAACCAAAAATGTAAAAAAAACGTAACTTAAAATCAATTATGAGATTATATAACTATTTAAAGGGAAAAACAAAGCTTTTGAAGGCATAAGTGACTATAAAAGAAGTTTTCTTCTCAATGAATGGCTTTTGCTTCAAGATTCTCGAGGTAAACATTCAATTATAATCTGTTTTAACCAAAAATGTAAAAAAATTCAACTTAAAATCAATTATGAGATTATATAACCATTTAAAGGGAGAAACAAAGCTTTTGAAGGCATAAGTGACTATAAAAGAAGTTTTCTTCTCAATGAATGGTTTTTGCATCACGTTTCTCAAGGTAAACATTCAATTATAATCTGTTTTAACCAAAAATATAAAAAAATTCAACTTAAAATCTATTATGAGATTATATAACCATTTAAAGGGAGAAACAAAGCTTTTGAAGGCATAAGTGACTATAAAAGAAGTTTTCTTCTCAATGAATGGCTTTCGCTTCAAGATTCTCGAGGTAAACATTCAATTATAATCTGTTTTAACCAAAAATGTAAAAAATTCAACTTAAAATCAATTATGACATTATATAACCATTTAAAGGGAGAAACAAAGCTTTTGAAGGCATAAGTGACTATAAAAGAAGTTTTCTTCTCAATGAATACTTTTTGCATCACGTTTCTCGAGGTAAACATTCAATTATAATCTGTTTTAACCAAAAATATAAAAAAATTCAACTTAAAATCTATTATGAGATTATATAACCATTTAAAGGGAGAAACAAAGCTTTTGAAGGCATAAGTGACTATAAAAGAAGTTTTCTTCTCAATGAATGCTTTTTGCATCACGTTTCTCGAGGTAAACATTCAATTATAATCTGTTTTAACCAAAAATGTAAAAAAAATGCAACTTAAAATCAATTATGAGATTATATAACCATTTAAAGGGAGAAACAAAGCTTTTGAAGGCATAAGTGACTATAAAAGAAGTTTTCTTCTCAATGAATGGCTTTCGCTTCAAGATTCTCGAGGTAAACATTCAATTATAATCTGTTTTAACCAAAAATGTAAAAAAATTCAACTTAAAATCAATTATGAGATTATATAACCATTTAAAGGGAGAAACAAAGCTTTTGAAGGCATAAGTGACTATAAAAGAAGTTTTCTTCTCAATGAATACTTTTTGCATCACGTTTCTCGAGGTAAACATTCAATTATAATCTGTTTTAACCAAAAATATAAAAAAATTCAACTTAAAATCTATTATGAGATTATATAACCATTTAAAGGGAGAAACAAAGCTTTTGAAGGCATAAGTGACTGTAAAAGAAGTTTTCTTCTCAATGAATGCTTTTTGCATCACGTTTCTCGAGGTAAACATTCAATTATAATCTGTTTTAACCAAAAATGTAAAAAAAATGCAACTTAAAATCAATTATGAGATTATATAACCATTTAAAGGGAGAAACAAAGTTTTTGAAGGCATAAGTGACTATAAAAGAAGTTTTCTTCTCAATGAATGGCTTTCGCTTCAAGATTCTCGAGGTAAACATTCAATTATAATCTGTTTTAACCAAAAATGTAAAAAAATTCAACTTAAAATCAATTATGAGATTATATAACCATTTAAAGGGAGAAACAAAGCTTTTGAAGGCATAAGTGACTATAAAAGAAGTTTTCTTCTCAATGAATACTTTTTGCATCACGTTTCTCGAGGTAAACATTCAATTATAATCTGTTTTAACCAAAAATATAAAAAAATTCAACTTAAAATCTATTATGAGATTATATAACCATTTAAAGGGAGAAACAAAGCTTTTGAAGGCATAAGTGACTATAAAAGAAGTTTTCTTCTCAATGAATGCTTTTTGCATCACGTTTCTCGAGGTAAACATTCAATTATAATCTGTTTTAACCAAAAATGTAAACAAAATGCAACTTAAAATCAATTATGAGATTATATAACCATTTAAAGGGAGAAACAAAGCTTTTGAAGGCATAAGTGACTATAAAAGAAGTTTTCTTCTCAATGAATGGCTTTCGCTTCAAGATTCTCGAGGTAAACATTCAATTATAATCTGTTTTAACCAAAAATGTAAAAAAATTCAACTTAAAATCAATTATGAGATTATATAACCATTTAAAGGGAGAAACAAAGCTTTTGAAGGCATAAGTGACTATAAAAGAAGTTTTCTTCTCAATGATTGGTTTTTGCATCACGTTTCTCGAGGTAAACATTAAATTATAATCTGTTTTAATCATAAATATAAAAAAATTCAACTTAAAATCTATTATGAGATTATATAACCATTTAAAGGGAGAAACAAAGCTTTTGAAGGCATAAGTGACTATAAAAGAAGTTTTCTTCTCAATGAATGGTTTTTGCATCACGTTTCTCGAGGTATAAATTCAATTATAATCTGTTTTAACCAAAAATTTAAAAAAAAAGCAACTTAAAATCGATTATGAGATTATATAACCATTTAAAGGGAGAAACAAAGTTTTTGAAGGCATAAGTGACTATAAAAGAAGTTTTCTTCTCAATGAATGGTTTTTGCATCACGTTTCTCACGGTAAACATTCAATTATAATCTGTTTTAACCAAAAATATAAAAAAATTCAACTTAAAATCTATTATGAGATTATATAACCATTTAAAGGGAGAAACAAAGCTTTTGAAGGCATAAGTGACTATAAAAGAAGTTTTCTTCTCAATGAATGGCTTTCGCTTCAAGATTCTCGAGGTAAACATTCAATTATAATCTGTTTTAACCAAATATGTAAAACAATTCAACTTAAAATCAATTATGAGATTATATAACCATTTAAAGGGAGAAACAAAGCTTTTGAAGCCATAAGTGACTATAAAAGAAGTTTTCTTCTCAATGAATGCTTTTTGCATCACGTTTCTCGAGGTAAACATTCAATTATAATCTGTTTTAACCAAAAATATAAAAAAATTCAACTTAAAATCTATTATGAGATTATATAACCATTTAAAGGGAGAAACAAAGCTTTTGAAGGCATAAGTGACTATAAAAGAAGTTTTCTTCTCAATGAATGGCTTTCGCTTCAAGATTCTCGAGGTAAACATTCAATTATAATATGTTTTAACCAAAAATGTAAAAAATTCAACTTAAAATCAATTATGACATTATATAACCATTTAAAGGGAGAAACAAAGCTTTTGAAGGCATAAGTGACTATAAAAGAAGTTTTATTCTCAATGAATACTTTTTGCATCACGTTTCTCGAGGTAAACATTCAATTATAATCTGTTTTAACCAAAAATATAAAAAAATTCAACTTAAAATCTATTATGAGATTATATAACCATTTAAAGGGAGAAACAAAGCTTTTGAAGGCATAAGTGACTATAAAAGAAGTTTTCTTCTCAATGAATGCTTTTTGCATCACGTTTCTCGAGGTAAACATTCAATTATAATCTGTTTTAACCAAAAATGTAAAAAAAATGCAACTTAAAATCAATTATGAGATTATATAACCATTTAAAGGGAGAAACAAAGCTTTTGAAGGCATAAGTGACTATAAAAGAAGTTTTCTTCTCAATGAATGGCTTTCGCTTCAAGATTCTCGAGGTAAACATTCAATTATAATCTGTTTTAACCAAAAATGTAAAAAAATTTAACTTAAAATCAATTATGAGATTATATAACCATTTAAAGGGAGAAACAAAGCTTTTGAAGGCATAAGTGACTATAAAAGAAGTTTTCTTCTCAATGAATACTTTTTGCATCACGTTTCTCGAGGTAAACATTCAATTATAATCTGTTTTAACCAAAAATATAAAAAAATTCAACTTAAAATCTATTATGAGATTATATAACCATTTAAAGGGAGAAACAAAGCTTTTGAAGGCATAAGTGACTGTAAAAGAAGTTTTCTTCTCAATGAATGCTTTTTGCATCACGTTTCTCGAGGTAAACATTCAATTATAATCTGTTTTAACCAAAAATGTAAAAAAAATGCAACTTAAAATCAATTATGAGATTATATAACCATTTAAAGGGAGAAACAAAGCTTTTGAAGGCATAAGTGACTATAAAAGAAGTTTTCTTCTCAATGAATGGCTTTCGCTTCAAGATTCTCGAGGTAAACATTCAATTATAATCTGTTTTAACCAAAAATGTAAAAAAATTCAACTTAAAATCAATTATGAGATTATATAACCATTTAAAGGGAGAAACAAAGCTTTTGAAGGCATAAGTGACTGTAAAAGAAGTTTTCTTCTCAATGAATGCTTTTTGCATCACGTTTCTCGAGGTAAACATTCAATTATAATCTGTTTTAACCAAAAATGTAAAAAAATTCAACTTAAAATCTATTATGAGATTATATAACCATTTAAAGGGAGAAACAAAGCTTTTGAAGGCATAAGTGACTATAAAAGAAGTTTTCTTCTCAATGAATGGTTTTTGCATCACGTTTCTCGAGGTATACATTCAATTATAATCTGTTTTAACCAAAAATTTAAAAAAAAAGCAACTTAAAATCGATTATGAGATTATATAACCATTTAAAGGGAGAAACAAAGTTTTTGAAGGCATAAGTGACTATAAAAGAAGTTTTCTTCTCAATGAATGGTTTTTGCATCACGGTTCTCGAGGTAAACATTCAATTATAATCTGTTTTAACCAAAAATGTAAAAAAAACGCAACTTAAAATCGATTATGAGATTATATAACCATTTAAAGGGAGAAACAAATCTTTTGAAGGCATAAGTGACTATAAAAGAAGGTTTCTTCTCAATGAATGGTTTTTGCATCACGTTTCTCGAGGTAAAGATTCAATTATAATCTGTTTTAACCATAAATATAAAAAAATTCAACTTAAAATCTATTATGAGATTATATAACCATTTAAAGGGAGAAACAAAGATTTTGAAGGCATAAGTGACTATAAAAGAAGTTTTCTTCTCAATGAATGGCTTTCGCTTCAAGATTCTCGAGGTAAACATTCAATTATAATCTGTTTTAACCAAAAATGTAAAAAAATTCAACTTAAAATCAATTATGAGATTATATAACCATTTAAAGGGAGAAACAAAGCTTTTGAAGGCATAAGTGACTATAAAAGAAGTTTTCTTCTCAATGAATACTTTTTGCATCACGTTTCTCGAGGTAAACATTCAATTATAATCTGTTTTAACCAAAAATATAAAAAAATTCAACTTAAAATCTATTATGAGATTATATAACCATTTAAAGGGAGAAACAAAGCTTTTGAAGGCATAAGTGACTGTAAAAGAAGTTTTCTTCTCAATGAATGCTTTTTGCATCACGTTTCTCGAGGTAAACATTCAATTATAATCTGTTTTAACCAAAAATGTAAAAAAAATGCAACTTAAAATCAATTATGAGATTATATAACCATTTAAAGGGAGAAACAAAGCTTTTGAAGGCATAAGTGACTATAAAAGAAGTTTTCTTCTCAATGAATGGCTTTCGCTTCAAGATTCTCGAGGTAAACATTCAATTATAATCTGTTTTAACCAAAAATGTAAAAAAATTCAACTTAAAATCAATTATGAGATTATATAACCATTTAAAGGGAGAAACAAAGCTTTTGAAGGCATAAGTGACTGTAAAAGAAGTTTTCTTCTCAATGAATGCTTTTTGCATCACGTTTCTCGAGGTAAACATTCAATTATAATCTGTTTTAACCAAAAATGTAAAAAAATTCAACTTAAAATCTATTATGAGATTATATAACCATTTAAAGGGAGAAACAAAGCTTTTGAAGGCATAAGTGACTATAAAAGAAGTTTTCTTCTCAATGAATGGTTTTTGCATCACGTTTCTCGAGGTATACATTCAATTATAATCTGTTTTAACCAAAAATTTAAAAAAAAAGCAACTTAAAATCGATTATGAGATTATATAACCATTTAAAGGGAGAAACAAAGTTTTTGAAGGCATAAGTGACTATAAAAGAAGTTTTCTTCTCAATGAATGGTTTTTGCATCACGGTTCTCGAGGTAAACATTCAATTATAATCTGTTTTAACCAAAAATGTAAAAAAAACGCAACTTAAAATCGATTATGAGATTATATAACCATTTAAAGGGAGAAACAAATCTTTTGAAGGCATAAGTGACTATAAAAGAAGGTTTCTTCTCAATGAATGGTTTTTGCATCACGTTTCTCGAGGTAAAGATTCAATTATAATCTGTTTTAACCATAAATATAAAAAAATTCAACTTAAAATCAATTATAAGATTATATAACCATTTAAAGGCAGAAACAAAGCTTTTGATGGCATAAGTGACTATAAAAGAAGTTTTCTTCTCAATGAATGGCTTTCGCTTCAAGATTCTCGAGGTAAACATTCAATTATAATCTGTTTTAACCAAAAATGTAAAAAAATTCAACTTAAAATCAATTATGAGATTATATAACCATTTAAAGGGAGAAACAAAGCTTTTGAAGGCATAAGTGACTATAAAAAAAGTTTTCTTCTCAATGAATGGCTTTCGCTTCAAGATTCTCGAGGTAAACATTCAATTATAATCTGTTTTAACCAAAAATGTAAAAAAATTCAACTTAAAATCAATTATGAGATTATATAACCATTTAAAGGGAGAAACAAAGCTTTTGAAGGCATAAGTGACTATAAAAGAAGTTTTCTTCTCAATGAATGGTTTTCGCTTCAAGATTCTCGAGGTAAACATTCAATTATAATCTGTTTTAACCAAAAATGTAAAAAAATTCAACTTAAAATCAATTATGAGATTATATAACCATTTAAAGGGAGAAACAAAGCTTTTGAAGGCATAAGTGACTATAAAAGAAGTTTTCTTCTCAATGAATGCTTTTTGCATCACGTTTCTCGAGGTAAACATTCAATTATAATCTGTTTTAACCAAAAATGTAAAAAAATTCAACTTAAAATCAATTATGAGATTATATAACCATTTAAAGGCAGAAACAAAGCTTTTGAAGGCATAAGTGACTATAAAAGAAGTTTTCTTCTCAATGAATGCTTTTTGCATCACGTTTCTCGAGGTAAACATTCAATTATAATCTGTTTTAACCAAAAATGTAAAAAAATTCAACTTAAAATCAATTATGAGATTATATAACTATTTAAAGGGAAAAACAAAGCTTTTGAAGCCATAAGTGACTATAAAAGAAGTTTTCTTCTCAATGAATGGCTTTCGCTTCAAGATTCTCGAGGTAAACATTCAATTATAATATGTTTTAACCAAAAATGTATAAAAATTCAACTTAAAATCAATTATGAGATTATATAACCATTTAAAGGGAGAAACAAAGCTTTTGAAGGCATAAGTGACTATAAAAGAAGTTTTCTTCTCAATGAATACTTTTTGCATCACGTTTCTCGAGGTAAACATTCAATTATAATCTGTTTTAACCAAAAATATAAAAAAATTCAACTTAAAATCTATTATGAGATTATATAACCATTTAAAGGGAGAAACAAAGCTTTTGAAGGCATAACTGACTATAAAAGAAGTTTTCTTCTTAATGAATGCTTTTTGCATCACGTTTCTCGAGGTAAACATTCAATTATAATCTGTTTTAACCAAAAATGTAAAAAAAATGCAACTTAAAATCAATTATGAGATTATATAACCATTTAAAGGGAGAAACAAAGCTTTTGAAGGCATAAGTGACTATAAAAGAAGTTTTCTTCTCAATGAATGGCTTTCGCTTCAAGATTATCGAGGTAAACATTCAATTATAATCTGTTTTAACTAAAAATGTAAAAAATTCAACTTAAAATCAATTATGAGATTATATAACCATTTAAAGGGAGAAACAAAGCTTTTGAAGGCATAAGTGACTATAAAAGAAGTTTTCTTCTCAATGAATGGCTTTCGCTTCAAGATTCTCGAGGTAAACATTCAATTATAATCTGTTTTAACCAAAAATGTAAAAAAATTCAACTTAAAATCAATTATGAGATTATATAACCATTTAAAGGGAGAAACAAAGCTTTTGAAGGCATAAGTGACTATAAAAGAAGTTTTCTTCTCAATGAATGGTTTTCGCTTCAAGATTCTCGAGGTAAACATTCAATTATAATCTGTTTTAACCAAAAATGTAAAAAAATTCAACTTAAAATCAATTATGAGATTATATAACCATTTAAAGGGAGAAACAAAGCTTTTGAAGGCATAAGTGACTATAAAAGAAGTTTTCTTCTCAATGAATGCTTTTTGCATCACGTTTCTCGAGGTAAACATTCAATTATAATCTGTTTTAACCAAAAATGTAAAAAAAATGCAACTTAAAATCAATTATGAGATTATATAACCATTTAAAGGGAGAAACAAAGCTTTTGAAGGCATAAGTGACTATAAAAGAAGTTTTCTTCTCAATGAATGGCTTTCGCTTCAAGATTCTCGAGGTAAACATTCAATTATAATCTGTTTTAACCAAAAATGTAAAAAAATTCAACTTAAAATCAATTATGAGATTATATAACCATTTAAAGGCAGAAACAAAGCTTTTGAAGGCATAAGTGACTATAAAAGAAGTTTTCTTCTCAATGAATGCTTTTTGCATCACGTTTCTCGAGGTAAACATTCAATTATAATCTGTTTTAACCAAAAATGTAAAAAAATTCAACTTAAAATCAATTATGAGATTATATAACCATTTAAAGGCAGAAACAAAGCTTTTGAAGGCATAAGTGACTATAAAAGAAGTTTTCTTCTCAATGAATGGCTTTCGCTTCAAGATTCTCGAGGTAAACATTCAATTATAATCTGCTTTAACCAAAAATGTAAAAAAATTTAACTTAAAATCAATTATGAGATTATATAACCATTTAAAGGCAGAAACAAAGCTTTTGAAGGCATAAGTGACTATAAAAAAAGTTTTCTTCTCAATGAATGGTTTTTGCATGACGTTTCTCGAGGTAAACATTCAATTATAATCTGTTTTAACCAAAAATGTAAAAAAATTCAACTTAAAATCAATTATGAGATTATATAACCATTTAAAGGCAGAAACAAAGCTTTTGAAGGCATAAGTGACTATAAAAGAAGTTTTCTTCTCAATGAATGGCTTTCGCTTCAAGATTCTCGAGGTAAACATTCAATTATAATCTGTTTTAACAAAAAATGTAAAAAAATTCAACTCAAAATCAATTATGAGATTATATAACCATTTAAAGGCAGAAACAAAGCTTTTGAAGCCATAAGTGACTATAAAAGAAGTTTTCTTCTCAATGAATGCTTTTTGCATCACGTTTCTCGAGGTAAACATTCAATTATAATCTGTTTTAACCAAAAATATAAAAAAAATGCAACTTAAAATCAATTATGAGATTATATAACCATTTAAAGGCAGAAACAAAGCTTTTGAAGGCATAAGTGACTATAAAAAAAGTTTTCTTCTCAATGAATGGTTTTTGCATGACGTTTCTCGAGGTAAACATTCAATTATAATCTGTTTTAACCAAAAATGTAAAAAAATTTAACTTAAAATCAATTATGAGATTATATAACCATTTAAAGGCAGAAACAAAGCTTTTGAAGGCATAAGTGACTATAAAAAAAGTTTTCTTCTCAATGAATGGTTTTTGCATCACGTTTCTCGAGGTAAACATTCAATTATAATCTGTTTTAACCAAAAATGTAAAACAATTCAACTTAAAATCAATTATGAGATTATATAACCATTTAAAGGGAGAAACAAAGCTTTTGAAGGCAGAAGTGACTATAAAAGAAGTTTTCTTCTCAATGAATGCTTTTTGCATCACGTTTCTCGAGGTAAACATTCAATTATAATCTGTTTTAACCAAAAATGTAAAAAAAACGCAACTTAAAATCAATTATGAGATTATATAACTATTTAAAGGGAAAAACAAAGCTTTTGAAGCCATAAGTGACTATAAAAGAAGTTTTCTTCTCAATGAATGGCTTTCGCTTTAAGATTCTCGAGGTAAACATTCAATTATAATATGTTTTAACCAAAAATGTAAAAAAATTCAACTTAAAATCAATTATGAGATTATATAACCATTTAAAGGGAGAAATAAAGCTTTTGAAGGCATAAGTGACTATAAAAGAAGTTTACTTCTCAATGAATACTTTTTGCATCACGTTTCTCGAGGTAAACATTTAATTATAATCTGTTTTAACCAAAAATATAAAAAAATTTAACTTAAAATCTATTATGAGATTATATAACCATTTAAAGGGAAAAACAAAGCTTTTGAAGCCATAAGTGACTATAAAAGAAGTTTTCTTCTCAATGAATGGCTTTCGCTTCAAGATTCTCGAGGTAAACATTCAATTATAATTTGTTTTAACCAAAAATGTATAAAAATTCAACTTAAAATCAATTATGAGATTATATAACCATTTAAAGGGAGAAACAAAGCTTTTGAAGGCATAAGTGACTATAAAAGAAGTTTACTTCTCAATGAATGGTTTTTGCATCACGTTTCTCGAGGTAAACATTCAATTATAATCTGTTTTAACCAAAAATGTAAAACAATTCAACTTAAAATCAATTATGAGATTATATAACCATTTAAAGGGAGAAACAAAGCTTTTGAAGGCATAAGTGACTATAAAAGAAGTTTTCTTCTCAATGAATGGTTTTCGCTTCAAGATTCTCGAGGTAAACATTCAATTATAATCTGTTTTAACCAAAAATGTAAAAAAATTCAACTTAAAATCAATTATGAGATTATATAACCATTTAAAGGGAGAAACAAAGCTTTTGAAGGCATAAGTGACTATAAAAGAAGTTTTCTTCTCAATGAATGCTTTTTGCATCACGTTTCTCGAGGTAAACATTCAATTATAATCTGTTTTAACCAAAAATGTAAAAAAAATGCAACTTAAAATCAATTATGAGATTATATAACCATTTAAAGGGAGAAACAAAGCTTTTGAAGGCATAAGTGACTATAAAAGAAGTTTTCTTCTCAATGAATGGCTTTCGCTTCAAGATTCTCGAGGTAAACATTCAATTATAATCTGTTTTAACCAAAAATGTAAAAAAATTCAACTTAAAATCAATTATGAGATTATATAACCATTTAAAGGCAGAAACAAAGCTTTTGAAGGCATAAGTGACTATAAAAGAAGTTTTCTTCTCAATGAATGCTTTTTGCATCACGTTTCTCGAGGTAAACATTCAATTATAATCTGTTTTAACCAAAAATGTAAAAAAATTCAACTTAAAATCAATTATGAGATTATATAACCATTTAAAGGCAGAAACAAAGCTTTTGAAGGCATAAGTGACTATAAAAGAAGTTTTCTTCTCAATGAATGGCTTTCGCTTCAAGATTCTCGAGGTAAACATTCAATTATAATCTGCTTTAACCAAAAATGTAAAAAAATTTAACTTAAAATCAATTATGAGATTATATAACCATTTAAAGGCAGAAACAAAGCTTTTGAAGGCATAAGTGACTATAAAAAAAGTTTTCTTCTCAATGAATGGTTTTTGCATGACGTTTCTCGAGGTAAACATTCAATTATAATCTGTTTTAACCAAAAATGTAAAAAAATTCAACTTAAAATCAATTATGAGATTATATAACCATTTAAAGGCAGAAACAAAGCTTTTGAAGGCATAAGTGACTATAAAAGAAGTTTTCTTCTCAATGAATGGCTTTCGCTTCAAGATTCTCGAGGTAAACATTCAATTATAATCTGTTTTAACAAAAAATGTAAAAAAATTCAACTCAAAATCAATTATGAGATTATATAACCATTTAAAGGCAGAAACAAAGCTTTTGAAGCCATAAGTGACTATAAAAGAAGTTTTCTTCTCAATGAATGCTTTTTGCATCACGTTTCTCGAGGTAAACATTCAATTATAATCTGTTTTAACCAAAAATATAAAAAAAATGCAACTTAAAATCAATTATGAGATTATATAACCATTTAAAGGCAGAAACAAAGCTTTTGAAGGCATAAGTGACTATAAAAAAAGTTTTCTTCTCAATGAATGGTTTTTGCATGACGTTTCTCGAGGTAAACATTCAATTATAATCTGTTTTAACCAAAAATGTAAAAAAATTTAACTTAAAATCAATTATGAGATTATATAACCATTTAAAGGCAGAAACAAAGCTTTTGAAGGCATAAGTGACTATAAAAAAAGTTTTCTTCTCAATGAATGGTTTTTGCATCACGTTTCTCGAGGTAAACATTCAATTATAATCTGTTTTAACCAAAAATGTAAAACAATTCAACTTAAAATCAATTATGAGATTATATAACCATTTAAAGGGAGAAACAAAGCTTTTGAAGGCAGAAGTGACTATAAAAGAAGTTTTCTTCTCAATGAATGCTTTTTGCATCACGTTTCTCGAGGTAAACATTCAATTATAATCTGTTTTAACCAAAAATGTAAAAAAAACGCAACTTAAAATCAATTATGAGATTATATAACTATTTAAAGGGAAAAACAAAGCTTTTGAAGCCATAAGTGACTATAAAAGAAGTTTTCTTCTCAATGAATGGCTTTCGCTTTAAGATTCTCGAGGTAAACATTCAATTATAATATGTTTTAACCAAAAATGTAAAAAAATTCAACTTAAAATCAATTATGAGATTATATAACCATTTAAAGGGAGAAATAAAGCTTTTGAAGGCATAAGTGACTATAAAAGAAGTTTACTTCTCAATGAATACTTTTTGCATCACGTTTCTCGAGGTAAACATTTAATTATAATCTGTTTTAACCAAAAATATAAAAAAATTTAACTTAAAATCTATTATGAGATTATATAACCATTTAAAGGGAAAAACAAAGCTTTTGAAGCCATAAGTGACTATAAAAGAAGTTTTCTTCTCAATGAATGGCTTTCGCTTCAAGATTCTCGAGGTAAACATTCAATTATAATTTGTTTTAACCAAAAATGTATAAAAATTCAACTTAAAATCAATTATGAGATTATATAACCATTTAAAGGGAGAAACAAAGCTTTTGAAGGCATAAGTGACTATAAAAGAAGTTTACTTCTCAATGAATGGTTTTTGCATCACGTTTCTCGAGGTAAACATTCAATTATAATCTGTTTTAACCAAAAATGTAAAACAATTCAACTTAAAATCAATTATGAGATTATATAACCATTTAAAGGGAGAAACAAAGCTTTTGAAGGCATAAGTGACTATAAAAGAAGTTTTCTTCTCAATGAATGGTTTTCGCTTCAAGATTCTCGAGGTAAACATTCAATTATAATCTGTTTTAACCAAAAATGTAAAAAAATTCAACTTAAAATCAATTATGAGATTATATAACCATTTAAAGGGAGAAACAAAGCTTTTGAAGGCATAAGTGACTATAAAAGAAGTTTTCTTCTCAATGAATGCTTTTTGCATCACGTTTCTCGAGGTAAACATTCAATTATAATCTGTTTTAACCAAAAATGTAAAAAAAATGTAACTTAAAATCAATTATGAGATTATATAACCATTTAAAGGGAGAAACAAATCTTTTGAAGGCATAAGTGACTATAAAAGAAGGTTTCTTATCAATGAATGGTTTTTGCATCACGTTTCTCAAGGTAAACATTCAATTATAATCTGTTTTAACCAAAAATGTAAAAAAATTCAACTTAAAATCAATTATGAGATTATATAACCATTTAAAGGGAGAAACAAAGCTTTTGAAGGCATAAGTGACTATAAAAGAAGTTTTCTTCTCAATGAATACTTTTTGCATCACGTTTCTCGAGGTAAACATTTAATTATAATCTGTTTTAACCAAAAATATAAAAAAATTCAACTTAAAATCTATTATGAGATTATATAACCATTTAAAGGGAGAAACAAAGCTTTTGAAGGCATAAGTGACTATAAAAGAAGTTTACTTCTCAATGAATGGTTTTTGCATCACGTTTCTCGAGGTAAACATTCAATTATAATCTGTTTTAACCAAAAATGTAAAACAATTCAACTTAAAATCAATTATGAGATTATATAACCATTTAAAGGGAGAAACAAAGCTTTTGAAGGCATAAGTGACTATAAAAGAAGTTTTCTTCTCAATGAATGGTTTTCGCTTCAAGATTCTCGAGGTAAACATTCAATTATAATCTGTTTTAACCAAAAATGTAAAAAAATTCAACTTAAAATCAATTATGAGATTATATAACCATTTAAAGGGAGAAACAAAGCTTTTGAAGGCATAAGTGACTATAAAAGAAGTTTTCTTCTCAATGAATGCTTTTTGCATCACGTTTCTCGAGGTAAACATTCAATTATAATCTGTTTTAACCAAAAATGTAAAAAAAATGTAACTTAAAATCAATTATGAGATTATATAACCATTTAAAGGGAGAAACAAATCTTTTGAAGGCATAAGTGACTATAAAAGAAGGTTTCTTATCAATGAATGGTTTTTGCATCACGTTTCTCAAGGTAAACATTCAATTATAATCTGTTTTAACCATAAATGTAAAAAAATTTAACTTAAAATCTATTATGAGATTATATAACCATTTAAAGGGAGAAACAAAGATTTTGAAGGCATAAGTGACTATAAAAGAAGTTTTCTTCTCAATGAATGGTTTTTGCATCACGTTTCTCGAGGTAAACATTCAATTACAATCTGTTTTAACCAAAAATGTAAAACAATTCAACTTAAAATCAATTATGAGATTATATAACCATTTAAAGGGAGAAACAAAGCTTTTGAAGGCATAAGTGACTATAAAAGAAGTTTTCTTCTCAATGAATGCTTTTTGCATCACGTTTCTCGAGGTAAACATTCAATTATAATCTGTTTTAAAAAAAAATGTAAAAAAAACGCAACTTAAAATCAATTATGAGATTATATAACTATTTAAAGGGAAAAACAAAGCTTTTGAAGCCATAAGTGACTATAAAAGAAGTTTTCTTCTCAATGAATGGCTTTCGCTTCAAGATTCTCGAGGTAAACATTCAATTACAATATGTTTTAACCAAAAATGTATAAAAATTCAACTTAAAATCAATTATGAGATTATATAACCATTTAAAGGGAGAAACAAAGCTTTTGAAGGCATAAGTGACTATAAAAGAAGTTTTCTTCCCAATGAATGGCTTTCGCTTCAAGATTCTCGAGGTAAACATTCAATTATAATCTGTTTTAACCAAAAATGTAAAAAAATTCAACTTAAAATCAATTATGAGATTATATAACCATTTAAAGGGAGAAACAAAGCTTTTGAAGGCATAAGTGACTATAAAAGAAGTTTTCTTCTCAATGAATGGTTTTTGCATCACGTTTCTCAAGGTGAACATTCAATTATAATCTGTTTTAATCAAAAATGTAAAAAAAACGCAACTTAAAATCAATTATGAGATTATATAACTATTTAAAGGGAAAAACAAAGCTTTTGAAGCCATAAGTGACTATAAAAGAAGTTTTCTTCTCAATGAATGGCTTTCGCTTCAAGATTCTCGAGGTAAACATTCAATTATAATATGTTTTAACCAAAAATGTATAAAAATTCAACTTAAAATCAATTATGAGATTATATAACCATTTAAAGGGAGAAACAAAGCTTTTGAAGGCATAAGTGACTATAAAAGAAGTTTTCTTCTCAATGAATACTTTTTGCATCACGTTTCTCGAGGTAAACATTCAATTATAATCTGTTTTAACCAAAAATATAAAAAAATTCAACTTAAAATCTATTATGAGATTATATAACCATTTAAAGGGAGAAACAAAGCTTTTGAAGGCATAACTGACTATAAAAGAAGTTTTCTTCTTAATGAATGCTTTTTGCATCACGTTTCTCGAGGTAAACATTCAATTATAATCTGTTTTAACCAAAAATGTAAAAAAAATGCAACTTAAAATCAATTATGAGATTATATAACCATTTAAAGGGAGAAACAAAGCTTTTGAAGGCATAAGTGACTATAAAAGAAGTTTTCTTCTCAATGAATGGCTTTCGCTTCAAGATTCTCGAGGTAAACATTCAATTATAATCTGTTTTAACTAAAAATGTAAAAAATTTAACTTAAAATCAATTATGAGATTATATAACCATTTAAAGGGAGAAACAAAGCTTTTGAAGGCATAAGTGACTATAAAAGAAGTTTTCTTCTCAATGAATGGCTTTCGCTTCAAGATTCTCGAGGTAAACATTCAATTATAATCTGTTTTAACCAAAAATGTAAAAAAATTCAACTTAAAATCAATTATGAGATTATATAACCATTTAAAGGGAGAAACAAAGCTTTTGAAGGCATAAGTGACTATAAAAGAAGTTTTCTTCTCAATGAATGGTTTTCGCTTCAAGATTCTCGAGGTAAACATTCAATTATAATCTGTTTTAACCAAAAATGTAAAAAAATTCAACTTAAAATCAATTATGAGATTATATAACCATTTAAAGGGAGAAACAAAGCTTTTGAAGGCATAAGTGACTATAAAAGAAGTTTTCTTCTCAATGAATGCTTTTTGCATCACGTTTCTCGAGGTAAACATTCAATTATAATCTGTTTTAACCAAAAATGTAAAAAAAATGCAACTTAAAATCAATTATGAGATTATATAACCATTTAAAGGGAGAAACAAAGCTTTTGAAGGCATAAGTGACTATAAAAGAAGTTTTCTTCTCAATGAATGGCTTTCGCTTCAAGATTCTCGAGGTAAACATTCAATTATAATCTGTTTTAACCAAAAATGTAAAAAAATTCAACTTAAAATCAATTATGAGATTATATAACCATTTAAAGGCAGAAACAAAGCTTTTGAAGGCATAAGTGACTATAAAAGAAGTTTTCTTCTCAATGAATGCTTTTTGCATCACGTTTCTCGAGGTAAACATTCAATTATAATCTGTTTTAACCAAAAATGTAAAAAAATTCAACTTAAAATCAATTATGAGATTATATAACCATTTAAAGGCAGAAACAAAGCTTTTGAAGGCATAAGTGACTATAAAAGAAGTTTTCTTCTCAATGAATGGCTTTCGCTTCAAGATTCTCGAGGTAAACATTCAATTATAATCTGTTTTAACCAAAAATGTAAAAAAATTTAACTTAAAATCAATTATGAGATTATATAACCATTTAAAGGCAGAAACAAAGCTTTTGAAGGCATAAGTGACTATAAAAAAAGTTTTCTTCTCAATGAATGGTTTTTGCATGACGTTTCTCGAGGTAAACATTCAATTATAATCTGTTTTAACCAAAAATGTAAAAAAATTCAACTTAAAATCAATTATGAGATTATATAACCATTTAAAGGCAGAAACAAAGCTTTTGAAGGCATAAGTGACTATAAAAGAAGTTTTCTTCTCAATGAATGCTTTTTGCATCACGTTTCTCGAGGTAAACATTCAATTATAATCTGTTTTAACCAAAAATGTAAAAAAATTCAACTTAAAATCAATTATGAGATTATATAACTATTTAAAGGGAAAAACAAAGGTTTTGAAGCCATAAGTGACTATAAAAGAAGTTTTCTTCTCAATGAATGGCTTTCGCTTCAAGATTCTCGAGGTAAACATTCAATTATAATATGTTTTAACCAAAAATGTATAAAAATTCAACTTAAAATCAATTATGAGATTATATAACCATTTAAAGGGAGAAACAAAGCTTTTGAAGGCATAAGTGACTATAAAAGAAGTTTTCTTCTCAATGAATACTTTTTGCATCACGTTTCTCGAGGTAAACATTCAATTATAATCTGTTTTAACCAAAAATATAAAAAAATTCAACTTAAAATCTATTATGAGATTATATAACCATTTAAAGGGAGAAACAAAGCTTTTGAAGGCATAACTGACTATAAAAGAAGTTTTCTTCTTAATGAATGCTTTTTGCATCACGTTTCTCGAGGTAAACATTCAATTATAATCTGTTTTAACCAAAAATGTAAAAAAAATGCAACTTAAAATCAATTATGAGATTATATAACCATTTAAAGGGAGAAACAAAGCTTTTGAAGGCATAAGTGACTATAAAAGAAGTTTTCTTCTCAATGAATGGCTTTCGCTTCAAGATTCTCGAGGTAAACATTCAATTATAATCTGTTTTAACTAAAAATGTAAAAAATTCAACTTAAAATCAATTATGAGATTATATAACCATTTAAAGGGAGAAACAAAGCTTTTGAAGGCATAAGTGACTATAAAAGAAGTTTTCTTCTCAATGAATGGCTTTCGCTTCAAGATTCTCGAGGTAAACATTCAATTATAATCTGTTTTAACCAAAAATGTAAAAAAATTCAACTTAAAATCAATTATGAGATTATATAACCATTTAAAGGGAGAAACAAAGCTTTTGAAGGCATAAGTGACTATAAAAGAAGTTTTCTTCTCAATGAATGGTTTTCGCTTCAAGATTCTCGAGGTAAACATTCAATTATAATCTGTTTTAACCAAAAATGTAAAAAAATTCAACTTAAAATCAATTATGAGATTATATAACCATTTAAAGGGAGAAACAAAGCTTTTGAAGGCATAAGTGACTATAAAAGAAGTTTTCTTCTCAATGAATGCTTTTTGCATCACGTTTCTCGAGGTAAACATTCAATTATAATCTGTTTTAACCAAAAATGTAAAAAAATTCAACTTAAAATCAATTATGGGATTATATAACCATTTAAAGGCAGAAACAAAGCTTTTGAAGGCATAAGTGACTATAAAAGAAGTTTTCTTCTCAATGAATGCTTTTTGCATCACGTTTCTCGAGGTAAACATTCAATTATAATCTGTTTTAACCAAAAATGTAAAAAAATTCAACTTAAAATCAATTATGAGATTATATAACTATTTAAAGGGAAAAACAAAGCTTTTGAAGCCATAAGTGACTATAAAAGAAGTTTTCTTCTCAATGAATGGCTTTCGCTTCAAGATTCTCGAGGTAAACATTCAATTATAATATGTTTTAACCAAAAATGTATAAAAATTCAACTTAAAATCAATTATGAGATTATATAACCATTTAAAGGGAGAAACAAAGCTTTTGAAGGCATAAGTGACTATAAAAGAAGTTTTCTTCTCAATGAATACTTTTTGCATCACGTTTCTCGAGGTAAACATTCAATTATAATCTGTTTTAACCAAAAATATAAAAAAATTCAACTTAAAATCTATTATGAGATTATATAACCATTTAAAGGGAGAAACAAAGCTTTTGAAGGCATAACTGACTATAAAAGAAGTTTTCTTCTTAATAAATGCTTTTTGCATCACGTTTCTCGAGGTAAACATTCAATTATAATCTGTTTTAACCAAAAATGTAAAAAAAATGCAACTTAAAATCAATTATGAGATTATATAACCATTTAAAGGGAGAAACAAAGCTTTTGAAGGCATAAGTGACTATAAAAGAAGTTTTCTTCTCAATGAATGGCTTTCGCTTCAAGATTCTCGAGGTAAACATTCAATTATAATCTGTTTTAACTAAAAATGTAAAAAATTCAACTTAAAATCAATTATGAGATTATATAACCATTTAAAGGGAGAAACAAAGCTTTTGAAGGCATAAGTGACTATAAAAGAAGTTTTCTTCTCAATGAATGGCTTTCGCTTCAAGATTCTCGAGGTAAACATTCAATTATAATCTGTTTTAACCAAAAATGTAAAAAAATTCAACTTAAAATCAATTATGAGATTATATAACCATTTAAAGGGAGAAACAAAGCTTTTGAAGGCATAAGTGACTATAAAAGAAGTTTTCTTCTCAATGAATGGTTTTCGCTTCAAGATTCTCGAGGTAAACATTCAATTATAATCTGTTTTAACCAAAAATGTAAAAAAATTCAACTTAAAATCAATTATGAGATTATATAACCATTTAAAGGGAGAAACAAAGCTTTTGAAGGCATAAGTGACTATAAAAGAAGTTTTCTTCTCAATGAATGCTTTTTGCATCACGTTTCTCGAGGTAAACATTCAATTATAATCTGTTTTAACCAAAAATGTAAAAAAAATGCAACTTAAAATCAATTATGAGATTATATAACCATTTAAAGGGAGAAACAAAGCTTTTGAAGGCATAAGTGACTATAAAAGAAGTTTTCTTCTCAATGAATGGCTTTCGCTTCAAGATTCTCGAGGTAAACATTCAATTATAATCTGTTTTAACCAAAAATGTAAAAAAATTCAACTTAAAATCAATTATGAGATTATATAACCATTTAAAGGCAGAAACAAAGCTTTTGAAGGCATAAGTGACTATAAAAGAAGTTTTCTTCTCAATGAATGCTTTTTGCATCACGTTTCTCGAGGTAAACATTCAATTATAATCTGTTTTAACCAAAAATGTAAAAAAATTCAACTTAAAATCAATTATGAGATTATATAACCATTTAAAGGCAGAAACAAAGCTTTTGAAGGCATAAGTGACTATAAAAGAAGGTTTCTTCTCAATGAATGGCTTTCGCTTCAAGATTCTCGAGGTAAACATTCAATTATAATCTGTTTTAACCAAAAATGTAAAAAAATTTAACTTAAAATCAATTATGAGATTATATAACCATTTAAAGGCAGAAACAAAGCTTTTGAAGGCATAAGTGACTATAAAAAAAGTTTTCTTCTCAATGAATGGTTTTTGCATGACGTTTCTCGAGGTAAACATTCAATTATAATCTGTTTTAACCAAAAATGTAAAAAAATTCAACTTAAAATCAATTATGAGATTATATAACCATTTAAAGGCAGAAACAAAGCTTTTGAAGGCATAAGTGACTATAAAAGAAGTTTTCTTCTCAATGAATGGCTTTCGCTTCAAGATTCTCGAGGTAAACATTCAATTATAATCTGTTTTAACAAAAAATGTAAAAAAATTCAACTCAAAATCAATTATGAGATTATATAACCATTTAAAGGCAGAAACAAAGCTTTTGAAGCCATAAGTGACTATAAAAGAAGTTTTCTTCTCAATGAATGCTTTTTGCATCACGTTTCTCAAGGTAAACATTCAATTATAATCTGTTTTAACCAAAAATATAAAAAAAATGCAACTTAAAATCAATTATGAGATTATATAACCATTTAAAGGCAGAAACAAAGCTTTTGAAGGCATAAGTGACTATAAAAAAAGTTTTCTTCTCAATGAATGGTTTTTGCATGACGTTTCTCGAGGTAAACATTCAATTATAATCTGTTTTAACCAAAAATGTAAAAAAATTTAACTTAAAATCAATTATGAGATTATATAACCATTTAAAGGCAGAAACAAAGCTTTTGAAGGCATAAGTGACTATAAAAAAAGTTTTCTTCTCAATAAATGGTTTTTGCATCACGTTTCTCGAGGTAAACATTCAATTATAATCTGTTTTAACCAAAAATGTAAAACAATTCAACTTAAAATCAATTATGAGATTATATAACCATTTAAAGGGAGAAACAAAGCTTTTGAAGGCAGAAGTGACTATAAAAGAAGTTTTCTTCTCAATGAATGCTTTTTGCATCACGTTTCTCGAGGTAAACATTCAATTATAATCTGTTTTAACCAAAAATGTAAAAAAAACGCAACTTAAAATCAATTATGAGATTATATAACTATTTAAAGGGAAAAACAAAGCTTTTGAAGCCATAAGTGACTATAAAAGAAGTTTTCTTCTCAATGAATGGCTTTCGCTTTAAGATTCTCGAGGTAAACATTCAATTATAATATGTTTTAACCAAAAATGTAAAAAAATTCAACTTAAAATCAATTATGAGATTATATAACCATTTAAAGGGAGAAACAAAGCTTTTGAAGGCATAAGTGACTATAAAAGAAGTTTACTTCTCAATGAATACTTTTTGCATCACGTTTCTCGAGGTAAACATTTAATTATAATCTGTTTTAACCAAAAATATAAAAAAATTCAACTTAAAATCTATTATGAGATTATATAACCATTTAAAGGGAAAAACAAAGCTTTTGAAGCCATAAGTGACTATAAAAGAAGTTTTCTTCTCAATGAATGGCTTTCGCTTCAAGATTCTCGAGGTAAACATTCAATTATAATTTGTTTTAACCAAAAATGTATAAAAATTCAACTTAAAATCAATTATGAGATTATATAACCATTTAAAGGGAGAAACAAAGCTTTTGAAGGCATAAGTGACTATAAAAGAAGTTTTCTTCTCAATGAATACTTTTTGCATCACGTTTCTCGAGGTAAACATTTAATTATAATCTGTTTTAACCAAAAATATAAAAAAATTCAACTTAAAATCTATTATGAGATTATATAACCATTTAAAGGGAGAAACAAAGCTTTTGAAGGCATAAGTGACTATAAAAGAAGTTTACTTCTCAATGAATGGTTTTTGCATCACGTTTCTCGAGGTAAACATTCAATTATAATCTGTTTTAACCAAAAATGTAAAACAATTCAACTTAAAATCAATTATGAGATTATATAACCATTTAAAGGGAGAAACAAAGCTTTTGAAGGCATAAGTGACAATAAAAGAAGTTTTCTTCTCAATGAATGGTTTTCGCTTCAAGATTCTCGAGGTAAACATTCAATTATAATCTGTTTTAACCAAAAATGTAAAAAAATTCAACTTAAAATCAATTATGAGATTATATAACCATTTAAAGGGAGAAACAAAGCTTTTGAAGGCATAAGTGACTATAAAAGAAGTTTTCTTCTCAATGAATGCTTTTTGCATCACGTTTCTCGAGGTAAACATTCAATTATAATCTGTTTTAACCAAAAATGTAAAAACAATGTAACTTAAAATCAATTATGAGATTATATAACCATTTAAAGGGAGAAACAAATCTTTTGAAGGCATAAGTGACTATAAAAGAAGGTTTCTTATCAATGAATGGTTTTTGCATCACGTTTCTCAAGGTAAACATTCAATTATAATCTGTTTTAACCATAAATGTAAAAAAATTCAACTTAAAATCTATTATGAGATTATATAACCATTTAAAGGGAGAAACAAAGATTTTGAAGGCATAAGTGACTATAAAAGAAGTTTTCTTCTCAATGAATGGTTTTTGCATCACGTTTCTCGAGGTAAACATTCAATTACAATCTGTTTTAACCAAAAATGTAAAACAATTCAACTTAAAATCAATTATGAGATTATATAACCATTTAAAGGGAGAAACAAAGCTTTTGAAGGCATAAGTGACTATAAAAGAAGTTTTCTTCTCAATGAATGCTTTTTGCATCACGTTTCTCGAGGTAAACATTCAATTATAATCTGTTTTAAAAAAAAATGTAAAAAAAACGCAACTTAAAATCAATTATGAGATTATATAACTATTTAAAGGGAAAAACAAAGCTTTTGAAGCCATAAGTGACTATAAAAGAAGTTGTCTTCTCAATGAATGGCTTTCGCTTCAAGATTCTCGAGGTAAACATTCAATTACAATATGTTTTAACCAAAAATGTATAAAAATTCAACTTAAAATCAATTATGAGATTATATAACCATTTAAAGGGAGAAACAAAGCTTTTGAAGGCATAAGTGACTATAAAAGAAGTTTTCTTCCCAATGAATGGCTTTCGCTTCAAGATTCTCGAGGTAAACATTCAATTATAATCTGTTTTAACCAAAAATGTAAAAAAATTCAACTTAAAATCAATTATGAGATTATATAACCATTTAAAGGGAGAAACAAAGCTTTTGAAGGCATAAGTGACTATAAAAGAAGTTTTCTTCTCAATGAATGGTTTTTGCATCACGTTTCTCAAGGTAAACATTCAATTATAATCTGTTTTAATCAAAAATGTAAAAAAAACGCAACTTAAAATCAATTATGAGATTATATAACTATTTAAAGGGAAAAACAAAGCTTTTGAAGCCATAAGTGACTATAAAAGAAGTTTTCTTCTCAATGAATGGCTTTCGCTTCAAGATTCTCGAGGTAAACATTCAATTATAATATGTTTTAACCAAAAATGTATAAAAATTCAACTTAAAATCAATTATGAGATTATATAACCATTTAAAGGGAGAAACAAAGCTTTTGAAGGCATAAGTGACTATAAAAGAAGTTTTCTTCTCAATGAATACTTTTTGCATCACGTTTCTCGAGGTAAACATTCAATTATAATCTGTTTTAACCAAAAATATAAAAAAATTCAACTTAAAATCTATTATGAGATTATATAACCATTTAAAGGGAGAAACAAAGCTTTTGAAGGCATAACTGACTATAAAAGAAGTTTTCTTCTTAATGAATGCTTTTTGCATCACGTTTCTCGAGGTAAACATTCAATTATAATCTGTTTTAACCAAAAATGTAAAAAAAATGCAACTTAAAATCAATTATGAGATTATATAACCATTTAAAGGGAGAAACAAAGCTTTTGAAGGCATAAGTGACTATAAAAGAAGTTTTCTTCTCAATGAATGGCTTTCGCTTCAAGATTCTCGAGGTAAACATTCAATTAAATCTGTTTTAACTAAAAATGTAAAAAATTTAACTTAAAATCAATTATGAGATTATATAACCATTTAAAGGGAGAAACAAAGCTTTTGAAGGCATAAGTGACTATAAAAGAAGTTTTCTTCTCAATGAATGGCTTTCGCTTCAAGATTCTCGAGGTAAACATTCAATTATAATCTGTTTTAACCAAAAATGTAAAAAAATTCAACTTAAAATCAATTATGAGATTATATAACCATTTAAAGGGAGAAACAAAGCTTTTGAAGGCATAAGTGACTATAAAAGAAGTTTTCTTCTCAATGAATGGTTTTCGCTTCAAGATTCTCGAGGTAAACATTCAATTATAATCTGTTTTAACCAAAAATGTAAAAAAATTCAACTTAAAATCAATTATGAGATTATATAACCATTTAAAGGGAGAAACAAAGCTTTTGAAGGCATAAGTGACTATAAAAGAAGTTTTCTTCTCAATGAATGCTTTTTGCATCACGTTTCTCGAGGTAAACATTCAATTATAATCTGTTTTAACCAAAAATGTAAAAAAAATGCAACTTAAAATCAATTATGAGATTATATAACCATTTAAAGGGAGAAACAAAGCTTTTGAAGGCATAAGTGACTATAAAAGAAGTTTTCTTCTCAATGAATGGCTTTCGCTTCAAGATTCTCGAGGTAAACATTCAATTATAATCTGTTTTAACCAAAAATGTAAAAAAATTCAACTTAAAATCAATTATGAGATTATATAACCATTTAAAGGCAGAAACAAAGCTTTTGAAGGCATAAGTGACTATAAAAGAAGTTTTCTTCTCAATGAATGCTTTTTGCATCACGTTTCTCGAGGTAAACATTCAATTATAATCTGTTTTAACCAAAAATGTAAAAAAATTCAACTTAAAATCAATTATGAGATTATATAACCATTTAAAGGCAGAAACAAAGCTTTTGAAGGCATAAGTGACTATAAAAGAAGTTTTCTTCTCAATGAATGGCTTTCGCTTCAAGATTCTCGAGGTAAACATTCAATTATAATCTGTTTTAACCAAAAATGTAAAAAAAATTAACTTAAAATCAATTATGAGATTATATAACCATTTAAAGGCAGAAACAAAGCTTTTGAAGGCATAAGTGACTATAAAAAAAGTTTTCTTCTCAATGAATGGTTTTTGCATGACGTTTCTCGAGGTAAACATTCAATTATAATCTGTTTTAACCAAAAATGTAAAAAAATTCAACTTAAAATCAATTATGAGATTATATAACCATTTAAAGGCAGAAACAAAGCTTTTGAAGGCATAAGTGACTATAAAAGAAGTTTTCTTCTCAATGAATGCTTTTTGCATCACGTTTCTCGAGGTAAACATTCAATTATAATCTGTTTTAACCAAAAATGTAAAAAAATTCAACTTAAAATCAATTATGAGATTATATAACTATTTAAAGGGAAAAACAAAGCTTTTGAAGCCATAAGTGACTATAAAAGAAGTTTTCTTCTCAATGAATGGCTTTCGCTTCAAGATTCTCGAGGTAAACATTCAATTATAATATGTTTTAACCAAAAATGTATAAAAATTCAACTTAAAATCAATTATGAGATTATATAACCATTTAAAGGGAGAAACAAAGCTTTTGAAGGCATAAGTGACTATAAAAGAAGTTTTCTTCTCAATGAATACTTTTTGCATCACGTTTCTCGAGGTAAACATTCAATTATAATCTGTTTTAACCAAAAATATAAAAAAATTCAACTTAAAATCTATTATGAGATTATATAACCATTTAAAGGGAGAAACAAAGCTTTTGAAGGCATAACTGACTATAAAAGAAGTTTTCTTCTTAATGAATGCTTTTTGCATCACGTTTCTCGAGGTAAACATTCAATTATAATCTGTTTTAACCAAAAATGTAAAAAAAATGCAACTTAAAATCAATTATGAGATTATATAACCATTTAAAGGGAGAAACAAAGCTTTTGAAGGCATAAGTGACTATAAAAGAAGTTTTCTTCTCAATGAATGGCTTTCGCTTCAAGATTCTCGAGGTAAACATTCAATTATAATCTGTTTTAACTAAAAATGTAAAAAATTCAACTTAAAATCAATTATGAGATTATATAACCATTTAAAGGGAGAAACAAAGCTTTTGAAGGCATAAGTGACTATAAAAGAAGTTTTCTTCTCAATGAATGGCTTTCGCTTCAAGATTCTCGAGGTAAACATTCAATTATAATCTGTTTTAACCAAAAATGTAAAAAAATTCAACTTAAAATCAATTATGAGATTATATAACCATTTAAAGGGAGAAACAAAGCTTTTGAAGGCATAAGTGACTATAAAAGAAGTTTTCTTCTCAATGAATGGTTTTCGCTTCAAGATTCTCGAGGTAAACATTCAATTATAATCTGTTTTAACCAAAAATGTAAAAAAATTCAACTTAAAATCAATTATGAGATTATATAACCATTTAAAGGGAGAAACAAAGCTTTTGAAGGCATAAGTGACTATAAAAGAAGTTTTCTTCTCAATGAATGGCTTTCGCTTCAAGATTCTCGAGGTAAACATTCAATTATAATCTGTTTTAACCAAAAATGTAAAAAAATTCAACTTAAAATCAATTATGAGATTATATAACCATTTAAAGGGAGAAACAAAGCTTTTGAAGGCATAAGTGACTATAAAAGAAGTTTTCTTCTCAATGAATGGTTTTCGCTTCAAGATTCTCGAGGTAAACATTCAATTATAATCTGTTTTAACCAAAAATGTAAAAAAATTCAACTTAAAATCAATTATGAGATTATATAACCATTTAAAGGGAGAAACAAAGCTTTTGAAGGCATAAGTGACTATAAAAGAAGTTTTCTTCTCAATGAATGCTTTTTGCATCACGTTTCTCGAGGTAAACATTCAATTATAATCTGTTTTAACCAAAAATGTAAAAAAATTCAACTTAAAATCAATTATGAGATTATATAACCATTTAAAGGCAGAAACAAAGCTTTTGAAGGCATAAGTGACTATAAAAGAAGTTTTCTTCTCAATGAATGCTTTTTGCATCACGTTTCTCGAGGTAAACATTCAATTATAATCTGTTTTAACCAAAAATGTAAAAAAATTCAACTTAAAATCAATTATGAGATTATATAACCATTTAAAGGCAGAAACAAAGCTTTTGAAGGCATAAGTGACTATAAAAGAAGTTTTCTTCTCAATGAATGCTTTTTGCATCACGTTTCTCGAGGTAAACATTCAATTATAATCTGTTTTAACCAAAAATGTAAAAAAATTCAACTTAAAATCAATTATGAGATTATATAACTATTTAAAGGGAAAAACAAAGCTTTTGAAGCCATAAGTGACTATAAAAGAAGTTTTCTTCTCAATGAATGGCTTTCGCTTCAAGATTCTCGAGGTAAACATTCAATTATAATATGTTTTAACCAAAAATGTATAAAAATTCAACTTAAAATCAATTATGAGATTATATAACCATTTAAAGGGAGAAACAAAGCTTTTGAAGGCATAAGTGACTATAAAAGAAGTTTTCTTCTCAATGAATACTTTTTGCATCACGTTTCTCGAGGTAAACATTCAATTATAATCTGTTTTAACCAAAAATATAAAAAAATTCAACTTAAAATCTATTATGAGATTATATAACCATTTAAAGGGAGAAACAAAGCTTTTGAAGGCATAACTGACTATAAAAGAAGTTTTCTTCTTAATGAATGCTTTTTGCATCACGTTTCTCGAGGTAAACATTCAATTATAATCTGTTTTAACCAAAAATGTAAAAAAAATGCAACTTAAAATCAATTATGAGATTATATAACCATTTAAAGGGAGAAACAAAGCTTTTGAAGGCATAAGTGACTATAAAAGAAGTTTTCTTCTCAATGAATGGCTTTCGCTTCAAGATTCTCGAGGTAAACATTCAATTATAATCTGTTTTAACTAAAAATGTAAAAAATTCAACTTAAAATCAATTATGAGATTATATAACCATTTAAAGGGAGAAACAAAGCTTTTGAAGGCATAAGTGACTATAAAAGAAGTTTTCTTCTCAATGAATGGCTTTCGCTTCAAGATTCTCGAGGTAAACATTCAATTATAATCTGTTTTAACCAAAAATGTAAAAAAATTCAACTTAAAATCAATTATGAGATTATATAACCATTTAAAGGGAGAAACAAAGCTTTTGAAGGCATAAGTGACTATAAAAGAAGTTTTCTTCTCAATGAATGGTTTTCACTTCAAGATTCTCGAGGTAAACATTCAATTATAATCTGTTTTAACCAAAAATGTAAAAAAATTCAACTTAAAATCAATTATGAGATTATATAACCATTTAAAGGGAGAAACAAAGCTTTTGAAGGCATAAGTGACTATAAAAGAAGTTTTCTTCTCAATGAATGCTTTTTGCATCACGTTTCTCGAGGTAAACATTCAATTATAATCTGTTTTAACCAAAAATGTAAAAAAAATGCAACTTAAAATCAATTATGAGATTATATAACCATTTAAAGGGAGAAACAAAGCTTTTGAAGGCATAAGTGACTATAAAAGAAGTTTTCTTCTCAATGAATGGCTTTCGCTTCAAGATTCTCGAGGTAAACATTCAATTATAATCTGTTTTAACCAAAAATGTAAAAAAATTCAACTTAAAATCAATTATGAGATTATATAACCATTTAAAGGCAGAAACAAAGCTTTTGAAGGCATAAGTGACTATAAAAGAAGTTTTCTTCTCAATGAATGCTTTTTGCATCACGTTTCTCGAGGTAAACATTCAATTATAATCTGTTTTAACCAAAAATGTAAAAAAATTCAACTTAAAATCAATTATGAGATTATATAACCATTTAAAGGCAGAAACAAAGCTTTTGAAGGCATAAGTGACTATAAAAGAAGTTTTCTTCTCAATGAATGGCTTTCGCTTCAAGATTCTCGAGGTAAACATTCAATTATAATCTGTTTTAACCAAAAATGTAAAAAAATTTAACTTAAAATCAATTATGAGATTATATAACCATTTAAAGGCAGAAACAAAGCTTTTGAAGGCATAAGTGACTATAAAAAAAGTTTTCTTCTCAATGAATGGTTTTTGCATGACGTTTCTCGAGGTAAACATTCAATTATAATCTGTTTTAACCAAAAATGTAAAAAAATTCAACTTAAAATCAATTATGAGATTATATAACCATTTAAAGGCAGAAACAAAGCTTTTGAAGGCATAAGTGACTATAAAAGAAGTTTTCTTCTCAATGAATGGCTTTCGCTTCAAGATTCTCGAGGTAAACATTCAATTATAATCTGTTTTAACAAAAAATGTAAAAAAATTCAACTCAAAATCAATTATGAGATTATATAACCATTTAAAGGCAGAAACAAAGCTTTTGAAGCCATAAGTGACTATAAAAGAAGTTTTCTTCTCAATGAATGCTTTTTGCATCACGTTTCTCGAGGTAAACATTCAATTATAATCTGTTTTAACCAAAAATATAAAAAAAATGCAACTTAAAATCAATTATGAGATTATATAACCATTTAAAGGCAGAAACAAAGCTTTTGAAGGCATAAGTGACTATAAAAAAAGTTTTCTTCTCAATGAATGGTTTTTGCATGACGTTTCTCGAGGTAAACATTCAATTATAATCTGTTTTAACCAAAAATGTAAAAAAATTCAACTTAAAATCAATTATGAGATTATATAACCATTTAAAGGCAGAAACAAAGCTTTTGAAGGCATAAGTGACTATAAAAGAAGTTTTCTTCTCAATGAATGCTTTTTGCATCACGTTTCTCGAGGTAAACATTCAATTATAATCTGTTTTAACCAAAAATGTAAAAAAATTCAACTTAAAATCAATTATGAGATTATATAACTATTTAAAGGGAAAAACAAAGCTTTTGAAGCCATAAGTGACTATAAAAGAAGTTTTCTTCTCAATGAATGGCTTTCGCTTCAAGATTCTCGAGGTAAACATTCAATTATAATATGTTTTAACCAAAAATGTATAAAAATTCAACTTAAAATCAATTATGAGATTATATAACCATTTAAAGGGAGAAACAAAGCTTTTGAAGGCATAAGTGACTATAAAAGAAGTTTTCTTCTCAATGAATACTTTTTGCATCACGTTTCTCGAGGTAAACATTCAATTATAATCTGTTTTAACCAAAAATATAAAAAAATTCAACTTAAAATCTATTATGAGATTATATAACCATTTAAAGGGAGAAACAAAGCTTTTGAAGGCATAACTGACTATAAAAGAAGTTTTCTTCTTAATGAATGCTTTTTGCATCACGTTTCTCGAGGTAAACATTCAATTATAATCTGTTTTAACCAAAAATGTAAAAAAAATGCAACTTAAAATCAATTATGAGATTATATAACCATTTAAAGGGAGAAACAAAGCTTTTGAAGGCATAAGTGACTATAAAAGAAGTTTTCTTCTCAATGAATGGCTTTCGCTTCAAGATTCTCGAGGTAAACATTCAATTATAATCTGTTTTAACTAAAAATGTAAAAAATTCAACTTAAAATCAATTATGAGATTATATAACCATTTAAAGGGAGAAACAAAGCTTTTGAAGGCATAAGTGACTATAAAAGAAGTTTTCTTCTCAATGAATGGCTTTCGCTTCAAGATTCTCGAGGTAAACATTCAATTATAATCTGTTTTAACCAAAAATGTAAAAAAATTCAACTTAAAATCAATTATGAGATTATATAACCATTTAAAGGGAGAAACAAAGCTTTTGAAGGCATAAGTGACTATAAAAGAAGTTTTCTTCTCAATGAATGGTTTTCGCTTCAAGATTCTCGAGGTAAACATTCAATTATAATCTGTTTTAACCAAAAATGTAAAAAAATTCAACTTAAAATCAATTATGAGATTATATAACCATTTAAAGGGAGAAACAAAGCTTTTGAAGGCATAAGTGACTATAAAAGAAGTTTTCTTCTCAATGAATGCTTTTTGCATCACGTTTCTCGAGGTAAACATTCAATTATAATCTGTTTTAACCAAAAATGTAAAAAAAATGCAACTTAAAATCAATTATGAGATTATATAACCATTTAAAGGGAGAAACAAAGCTTTTGAAGGCATAAGTGACTATAAAAGAAGTTTTCTTCTCAATGAATGGCTTTCGCTTCAAGATTCTCGAGGTAAACATTCAATTATAATCTGTTTTAACCAAAAATGTAAAAAAATTCAACTTAAAATCAATTATGAGATTATATAACCATTTAAAGGCAGAAACAAAGCTTTTGAAGGCATAAGTGACTATAAAAGAAGTTTTCTTCTCAATGAATGCTTTTTGCATCACGTTTCTCGAGGTAAACATTCAATTATAATCTGTTTTAACCAAAAATGTAAAAAAATTCAACTTAAAATCAATTATGAGATTATATAACCATTTAAAGGCAGAAACAAAGCTTTTGAAGGCATAAGTGACTATAAAAGAAGTTTTCTTCTCAATGAATGGCTTTCGCTTCAAGATTCTCGAGGTAAACATTCAATTATAATCTGTTTTAACCAAAAATGTAAAAAAATTTAACTTAAAATCAATTATGAGATTATATAACCATTTAAAGGCAGAAACAAAGCTTTTGAAGGCATAAGTGACTATAAAAAAAGTTTTCTTCTCAATGAATGGTTTTTGCATGACGTTTCTCGAGGTAAACATTCAATTATAATCTGTTTTAACCAAAAATGTAAAAAAATTCAACTTAAAATCAATTATGAGATTATATAACCATTTAAAGGCAGAAACAAAGCTTTTGAAGGCATAAGTGACTATAAAAGAAGTTTTCTTCTCAATGAATGGCTTTCGCTTCAAGATTCTCGAGGTAAACATTCAATTATAATCTGTTTTAACAAAAAATGTAAAAAAATTCAACTCAAAATCAATTATGAGATTATATAACCATTTAAAGGCAGAAACAAAGCTTTTGAAGCCATAAGTGACTATAAAAGAAGTTTTCTTCTCAATGAATGCTTTTTGCATCACGTTTCTCGAGGTAAACATTCAATTATAATCTGTTTTAACCAAAAATATAAAAAAAATGAAACTTAAAATCAATTATGAGATTATATAACCATTTAAAGGCAGAAACAAAGCTTTTGAAGGCATAAGTGACTATAAAAAAAGTTTTCTTCTCAATGAATGGTTTTTGCATGACGTTTCTCGAGGTAAACATTCAATTATAATCTGTTTTAACCAAAAATGTAAAAAAATTTAACTTAAAATCAATTATGAGATTATATAACCATTTAAAGGCAGAAACAAAGCTTTTGAAGGCATAAGTGACTATAAAAAAAGTTTTCTTCTCAATGAATGGTTTTTGCATCACGTTTCTCGAGGTAAACATTCAATTATAATCTGTTTTAACCAAAAATGTAAAACAATTCAACTTAAAATCAATTATGAGATTATATAACCATTTAAAGGGAGAAACAAAGCTTTTGAAGGCAGAAGTGACTATAAAAGAAGTTTTCTTCTCAATGAATGCTTTTTGCATCACGTTTCTCGAGGTAAACATTCAATTATAATCTGTTTTAACCAAAAATGTAAAAAAAACGCAACTTAAAATCAATTATGAGATTATATAACTATTTAAAGGGAAAAACAAAGCTTTTGAAGCCATAAGTGACTATAAAAGAAGTTTTCTTCTCAATGAATGGCTTTCGCTTTAAGATTCTCGAGGTAAACATTCAATTATAATATGTTTTAACCAAAAATGTAAAAAAATTCAACTTAAAATCAATTATGAGATTATATAACCATTTAAAGGGAGAAACAAAGCTTTTGAAGGCATAAGTGACTATAAAAGAAGTTTACTTCTCAATGAATACTTTTTGCATCACGTTTCTCGAGGTAAACATTTAATTATAATCTGTTTTAACCAAAAATATAAAAAAATTCAACTTAAAATCTATTATGAGATTATATAACCATTTAAAGGGAAAAACAAAGCTTTTGAAGCCATAAGTGACTATAAAAGAAGTTTTCTTCTCAATGAATGGCTTTCGCTTCAAGATTCTCGAGGTAAACATTCAATTATAATTTGTTTTAACCAAAAATGTATAAAAATTCAACTTAAAATCAATTATGAGATTATATAACCATTTAAAGGGAGAAACAAAGCTTTTGAAGGCATAAGTGACTATAAAAGAAGTTTTCTTCTCAATGAATACTTTTTGCATCACGTTTCTCGAGGTAAACATTTAATTATAATCTGTTTTAACCAAAAATATAAAAAAATTCAACTTAAAATCTATTATGAGATTATATAACCATTTAAAGGGAGAAACAAAGCTTTTGAAGGCATAAGTGACTATAAAAGAAGTTTACTTCTCAATGAATGGTTTTTGCATCACGTTTCTCGAGGTAAACATTCAATTATAATCTGTTTTAACCAAAAATGTAAAACAATTCAACTTAAAATCAATTATGAGATTATATAACCATTTAAAGGGAGAAACAAAGCTTTTGAAGGCATAAGTGACTATAAAAGAAGTTTTCTTCTCAATGAATGGTTTTCGCTTCAAGATTCTCGAGGTAAACATTCAATTATAATCTGTTTTAACCAAAAATGTAAAAAAATTCAACTTAAAATCAATTATGAGATTATATAACCATTTAAAGGCAGAAACAAAGCTTTTGAAGGCATAAGTGACTATAAAAGAAGTTTTCTTCTCAATGAATGGTTTTCGCTTCAAGATTCTCGAGGTAAACATTCAATTATAATCTGTTTTAACCAAAAATGTAAAAAAATTCAACTTAAAATCAATTATGAGATTATATAACCATTTAAAGGGAGAAACAAAGCTTTTGAAGGCATAAGTGACTATAAAAGAAGTTTTCTTCTCAATGAATACTTTTTGCATCACGTTTCTCGAGGTAAACATTTAATTATAATCTGTTTTAACCAAAAATATAAAAAAATTCAACTTAAAATCTATTATGAGATTATATAACCATTTAAAGGGAGAAACAAAGCTTTTGAAGGCATAAGTGACTATAAAAGAAGTTTACTTCTCAATGAATGGTTTTTGCATCACGTTTCTCGAGGTAAACATTCAATTATAATCTGTTTTAACCAAAAATGTAAAACAATTCAACTTAAAATCAATTATGAGATTATATAACCATTTAAAGGGAGAAACAAAGCTTTTGAAGGCATAAGTGACTATAAAAGAAGTTTACTTCTCAATGAATACTTTTTGCATCACGTTTCTCGAGGTAAACATTTAATTATAATCTGTTTTAACCAAAAATATAAAAAAATTCAACTTAAAATCTATTATGAGATTATATAACCATTTAAAGGGAAAAACAAAGCTTTTGAAGCCATAAGTGACTATAAAAGAAGTTTTCTTCTCAATGAATGGCTTTCGCTTCAAGATTCTCGAGGTAAACATTCAATTATAATTTGTTTTAACCAAAAATGTATAAAAATTCAACTTAAAATCAATTATGAGATTATATAACCATTTAAAGGGAGAAACAAAGCTTTTGAAGGCATAAGTGACTATAAAAGAAGTTTTCTTCTCAATGAATACTTTTTGCATCACGTTTCTCGAGGTAAACATTTAATTATAATCTGTTTTAACCAAAAATATAAAAAAATTCAACTTAAAATCTATTATGAGATTATATAACCATTTAAAGGGAGAAACAAAGCTTTTGAAGGCATAAGTGACTATAAAAGAAGTTTACTTCTCAATGAATGGTTTTTGCATCACGTTTCTCGAGGTAAACATTCAATTATAATCTGTTTTAACCAAAAATGTAAAACAATTCAACTTAAAATCAATTATGAGATTATATAACCATTTAAAGGGAGAAACAAAGCTTTTGAAGGCATAAGTGACTATAAAAGAAGTTTTCTTCTCAATGAATGCTTTTTGCATCACGTTTCTCGAGGTAAACATTCAATTATAATCTGTTTTAACCAAAAATGTAAAAAAAACGCAACTTAAAATCAATTATGAGATTATATAACTATTTAAAGGGAAAAACAAAGCTTTTGAAGCCATAAGTGACTATAAAAGAAGTTTTCTTCTCAATGAATGGCTTTCGCTTTAAGATTCTCGAGGTAAACATTCAATTATAATATGTTTTAACCAAAAATGTAAAAAAATTCAACTTAAAATCAATTATGAGATTATATAACCATTTAAAGGGAGAAACAAAGCTTTTGAAGGCATAAGTGACTATAAAAGAAGTTTACTTCTCAATGAATACTTTTTGCATCACGTTTCTCGAGGTAAACATTTAATTATAATCTGTTTTAACCAAAAATATAAAAAAATTCAACTTAAAATCTATTATGAGATTATATAACCATTTAAAGGGAGAAACAAAGCTTTTGAAGGCATAAGTGACTATAAAAGAAGTTTTCTTCTCAATGAATGGTTTTCGCTTCAAGATTCTCGAGGTAAACATTCAATTATAATCTGTTTTAACCAAAAATGTAAAAAAATTCAACTTAAAATCAATTATGAGATTATATAACCATTTAAAGGGAGAAACAAAGCTTTTGAAGGCATAAGTGACTATAAAAGAAGTTTTCTTCTCAATGAATGGTTTTCGCTTCAAGATTCTCGAGGTAAACATTCAATTATAATCTGTTTTAACCAAAAATGTAAAAAAATTCAACTTAAAATCAATTATGAGATTATATAACCATTTAAAGGGAGAAACAAAGCTTTTGAAGGCATAAGTGACTATAAAAGAAGTTTTCTTCTCAATGAATACTTTTTGCATCACGTTTCTCGAGGTAAACATTTAATTATAATCTGTTTTAACCAAAAATATAAAAAAATTCAACTTAAAATCTATTATGAGATTATATAACCATTTAAAGGGAGAAACAAAGCTTTTGAAGGCATAAGTGACTATAAAAGAAGTTTACTTCTCAATGAATGGTTTTTGCATCACGTTTCTCGAGGTAAACATTCAATTATAATCTGTTTTAACCAAAAATGTAAAACAATTCAACTTAAAATCAATTATGAGATTATATAACCATTTAAAGGGAGAAACAAAGCTTTTGAAGGCATAAGTGACTATAAAAGAAGTTTTCTTCTCAATGAATGGTTTTCGCTTCAAGATTCTCGAGGTAAACATTCAATTATAATCTGTTTTAACAAAAAATGTAAAAAAATTCAACTCAAAATCAATTATGAGATTATATAACCATTTAAAGGCAGAAACAAAGCTTTTGAAGCCATAAGTGACTATAAAAGAAGTTTTCTTCTCAATGAATGCTTTTTGCATCACGTTTCTCGAGGTAAACATTCAATTATAATCTGTTTTAACCAAAAATATAAAAAAAATGCAACTTAAAATCAATTATGAGATTATATAACCATTTAAAGGCAGAAACAAAGCTTTTGAAGGCATAAGTGACTATAAAAAAAGTTTTCTTCTCAATGAATGGTTTTTGCATGACGTTTCTCGAGGTAAACATTCAATTATAATCTGTTTTAACCAAAAATGTAAAAAAATTTAACTTAAAATCAATTATGAGATTATATAACCATTTAAAGGCAGAAACAAAGCTTTTGAAGGCATAAGTGACTATAAAAAAAGTTTTCTTCTCAATGAATGGTTTTTGCATCACGTTTCTCGAGGTAAACATTCAATTATAATCTGTTTTAACCAAAAATGTAAAACAATTCAACTTAAAATCAATTATGAGATTATATAACCATTTAAAGGGAGAAACAAATCTTTTGAAGGCAGAAGTGACTATAAAAGAAGTTTTCTTCTCAATGAATGCTTTTTGCATCACGTTTCTCGAGGTAAACATTCAATTATAATCTGTTTTAACCAAAAATGTAAAAAAAACGCAACTTAAAATCAATTATGAGATTATATAACTATTTAAAGGGAAAAACAAAGCTTTTGAAGCCATAAGTGACTATAAAAGAAGTTTTCTTCTCAATGAATGGCTTTCGCTTTAAGATTCTCGAGGTAAACATTCAATTATAATATGTTTTAACCAAAAATGTAAAAAAATTCAACTTAAAATCAATTATGAGATTATATAACCATTTAAAGGGAGAAACAAAGCTTTTGAAGGCATAAGTGACTATAAAAGAAGTTTACTTCTCAATGAATACTTTTTGCATCACGTTTCTCGAGGTAAACATTTAATTATAATCTGTTTTAACCAAAAATATAAAAAAATTCAACTTAAAATCTATTATGAGATTATATAACCATTTAAAGGGAAAAACAAAGCTTTTGAAGCCATAAGTGACTATAAAAGAAGTTTTCTTCTCAATGAATGGCTTTCGCTTCAAGATTCTCGAGGTAAACATTCAATTATAATTTGTTTTAACCAAAAATGTATAAAAATTCAACTTAAAATCAATTATGAGATTATATAACCATTTAAAGGGAGAAACAAAGCTTTTGAAGGCATAAGTGACTATAAAAGAAGTTTTCTTCTCAATGAATACTTTTTGCATCACGTTTCTCGAGGTAAACATTTAATTATAATCTGTTTTAACCAAAAATATAAAAAAATTCAACTTAAAATCTATTATGAGATTATATAACCATTTAAAGGGAGAAACAAAGCTTTTGAAGGCATAAGTGACTATAAAAGAAGTTTACTTCTCAATGAATGGTTTTTGCATCACGTTTCTCGAGGTAAACATTCAATTATAATCTGTTTTAACCAAAAATGTAAAACAATTCAACTTAAAATCAATTATGAGATTATATAACCATTTAAAGGGAGAAACAAAGCTTTTGAAGGCATAAGTGACTATAAAAGAAGTTTTCTTCTCAATGAATGCTTTTTGCATCACGTTTCTCGAGGTAAACATTCAATTATAATCTGTTTTAATCAAAAATGTAAAAAAAACGCAACTTAAAATCAATTATGAGATTATATAACTATTTAAAGGGAAAAACAAAGCTTTTGAAGCCATAAGTGACTATAAAAGAAGTTTTCTTCTCAATGAATGGCTTTCGCTTCAAGATTCTCGAGGTAAACATTCAATTATAATATGTTTTAACCAAAAATGTATAAAAATTCAACTTAAAATCAATTATGAGATTATATAACCATTTAAAGGGAGAAACAAAGCTTTTGAAGGCATAAGTGACTATAAAAGAAGTTTTCTTCTCAATGAATACTTTTTGCGTCACGTTTCTCGAGGTAAACATTCAATTATAATCTGTTTTAACCAAAAATATAAAAAAATTCAACTTAAAATCTATTATGAGATTATATAACCATTTAAAGGGAGAAACAAAGCTTTTGAAGGCATAACTGACTATAAAAGAAGTTTTCTTCTTAATGAATGCTTTTTGCATCACGTTTCTCGAGGTAAACATTCAATTATAATCTGTTTTAACCAAAAATGTAAAAAAAATGCAACTTAAAATCAATTACGAGATTATATAACCATTTAAAGGGAGAAACAAAGCTTTTGAAGGCATAAGTGACTATAAAAGAAGTTTTCTTCTCAATGAATGGCTTTCGCTTCAAGATTCTCGAGGTAAACATTCAATTATAATCTGTTTTAACCAAAAATGTAAAAAAATTCAGCTTAAAATCAATTATGAGATTATATAACCATTTAAAGGCAGAAACAAAGCTTTTGAAGGCATAAGTGACTATAAAAGAAGTTTTCTTCTCAATGAATGCTTTTTGCATCACGTTTCTCGAGGTAAACATTCAATTATAATCTGTTTTAACCAAAAATGTAAAAAAATTCAACTTAAAATCAATTATGAGATTATATAACCATTTAAAGGCAGAAACAAAGCTTTTGAAGGCATAAGTGACTATAAAAGAAGTTTTCTTCTCAATGAATGGCTTTCGCTTCAAGATTCTCGAGGTAAACATTCAATTATAATCTGTTTTAACCAAAAATGTAAAAAAATTTAACTTAAAATCAATTATGAGATTATATAACCATTTAAAGGCAGAAACAAAGCTTTTGAAGGCATAAGTGACTATAAAAAAAGTTTTCTTCTCAATGAATGGTTTTCGCTTCAAGATTCTCGAGGTAAACATTCAATTATAATCTGTTTTAACCAAAAATGTAAAAAAATTCAACTTAAAATCAATTATGAGATTATATAACCATTTAAAGGGAGAAACAAAGCTTTTGAAGGCATAAGTGACTATAAAAGAAGTTTTCTTCTCAATGAATGCTTTTTGCATCACGTTTCTCGAGGTAAACATTCAATTATAATCTGTTTTAACCAAAAATGTAAAAAAAATGCAACTTAAAATCAATTATGAGATTATATAACCATTTAAAGGGAGAAACAAAGCTTTTGAAGGCATAAGTGACTATAAAAGAAGTTTTCTTCTCAATGAATGGCTTTCGCTTCAAGATTCTCGAGGTAAACATTCAATTATAATCTGTTTTCACCAAAAATGTAAAAAAATTCAACTTAAAATCAATTATGAGATTATATAACCATTTAAAGGCAGAAACAAAGCTTTTGAAGGCATAAGTGACTATAAAAGAAGTTTTCTTCTCAATGAATGCTTTTTGCATCACGTTTCTCGAGGTAAACATTCAATTATAATCTGTTTTAACCAAAAATGTAAAAAAATTCAACTTAAAATCAATTATGAGATTATATAACCATTTAAAGGCAGAAACAAAGCTTTTGAAGGCATAAGTGACTATAAAAGAAGTTTTCTTCTCAATGAATGGCTTTCGCTTCAAGATTCTCGAGGTAAACATTCAATTATAATCTGTTTTAACCAAAAATGTAAAAAAATTTAACTTAAAATCAATTATGAGATTATATAACCATTTAAAGGCAGAAACAAAGCTTTTGAAGGCATAAGTGACTATAAAAAAAGTTTTCTTCTCAATGAATGGTTTTTGCATGACGTTTCTCGAGGTAAACATTCAATTATAATCTGTTTTAACCAAAAATGTAAAAAAATTCAACTTAAAATCAATTATGAGATTATATAACCATTTAAAGGCAGAAACAAAGCTTTTGAAGGCATAAGTGACTATAAAAGAAGTTTTCTTCTCAATGAATGACTTTCGCTTCAAGATTCTCGAGGTAAACATTCAATTATAATCTGTTTTAACAAAAAATGTAAAAAAATTCAACTCAAAATCAATTATGAGATTATATAACCATTTAAAGGCAGAAACAAAACTTTTGAAGCCATAAGTGACTATAAAAGAAGTTTTCTTCTCAATGAATGCTTTTTGCATCACGTTTCTCGAGGTAAACATTCAATTATAATCTGTTTTAACCAAAAATATCAAAAAAAATGCAACTTAAAATCAATTATGAGATTATATAACCATTTAAAGGGAGAAACAAAGCTTTTGAAGGCATAAGTGACTATAAAAGAAGTTTTCTTCTCAATGAATGGCTTTCGCTTCAAGATTCTCGAGGTAAACATTCAATTATAATCTGTTTTAACCAAAAATGTAAAAAAATTTAACTTAAAATCAATTATGAGATTATATAACCATTTAAAGGCAGAAACAAAGCTTTTGAAGGCATAAGTGACTATAAAAAAAGTTTTCTTCTCAATGAATGGTTTTTGCATCACGTTTCTCGAGGTAAACATTCAATTATAATCTGTTTTAACCAAAAATGTAAAACAATTCAACTTAAAATCAATTATGAGATTATATAACCATTTAAAGGGAGAAACAAAGCTTTTGAAGGCAGAAGTGACTATAAAAGAAGTTTTCTTCTCAATGAATGCTTTTTGCATCACGTTTCTCGAGGTAAACATTCAATTATAATCTGTTTTAACCAAAAATGTAAAAAAAACGCAACTTAAAATCAATTATGAGATTATATAACTATTTAAAGGGAAAAACAAAGCTTTTGAAGCCATAAGTGACTATAAAAGAAGTTTTCTTCTCAATGAATGGCTTTCGCTTCACGATTCTCGAGGTAAACATTCAATTATAATATGTTTTAACCAAAAATGTAAAAAAATTCAACTTAAAATCAATTATGAGATTATATAACCATTTAAAGGGAGAAACAAAGCTTTTGAAGGCATAAGTGACTATAAAAGAAGTTTTCTTCTCAATGAATGCTTTTTGCATCACGTTTCTCGAGGTAAACATTCAATTATAATCTGTTTTAACCAAAAATGTAAAAAAAATGCAACTTAAAATCAATTATGAGATTATATAACCATTTAAAGGGAGAAAGAAAGCTTTTGAAGGCGTAAGTGACTATAAAAGAAGTTTTCTTCTCAATGAATGGCTTTCGCTTCAAGATTCTCGAGGTAAACATTCAATTATAATCTGTTTTAACCAAAAATGTAAAAAAATTCAACTTAAAATCAATTATGAGATTATATAACCATTTAAAGGCAGAAACAAAGCTTTTGAAGGCATAAGTGACTATAAAAGAAGTTTTCTTCTCAATGAATGGTTTTTGCATCACGTTTCTCGAGGTAAACATTCAATTATAATCTGTTTTAACCAAAAATGTAAAAAAATTCAACTTAAAATCAATTATGAGATTATATAACCATTTAAAGGCAGAAACAAAGCTTTTGAAGGCATAAGTGACTATAAAAGAAGTTTTCTTCTCAATGAATGGTTTTTGCATCACGTTTCTCCAGGTAAACATTCAATTATAATCTGTTTTAACCAAAAATGTAAAAAAATTTAACTTAAAATCAATTATGAGATTATATAACCATTTAAAGGCAGAAACAAAGCTTTTGAAGTCATAAGTGACTATAAAAAAAGTTTTCTTCTCAATGAATAGTTTTTGTATCACGTTTCTCGAGGTAAACATTCAATTATAATCTGTTTTAATCAAAAATGTAAAAAAATTCAACTTAAAATTAATTATGAGATTATATAACCATTTAAAGGCAGAAACAAAGCTTTTGAAGGCATAAGTGACTATAAAAGAAGTTTTCTTCTCAATGAATGGCTTTCGCTTCAAGATTCTCGAGGTAAACATTCAATTATAATCTGTTTTAACCAAAAATGTAAAAAAATTCAACTTAAAATCAATTATGAGATTATATAACCATTTAAAGGCAGAAACAAAGCTTTTGAAGCCATAAGTGACTATAAAAGAAGTTTTCTTCTCAATGAATGCTTTTTGCATCACGTTTCTCGAGGTAAACATTCAATTATAATCTGTTTTAACCAAAAATGTAAAAAAAACGCAACTTAAAATCAATTATGAGATTATATAACTATTTAAAGGGAAAAACAAAGCTTTTTGAAGCCATAAGTGACTATAAAAGAAGTTTTCTTCTCAATGAATGGCTTTCGCTTCAAGATTCTCACGGTAAACATTCAATTATAATATGTTTTAACCAAAAATGTATAAAAATTCAACTTAAAATCAATTATGAGATTATATAACCATTTAAAGGGAGAAACAAAGCTTTTGAAGGCATAAGTGACTATAAAAGAAGTTTTCTTCTCAATGAATACTTTTTGCATCACGTTTCTCGAGGTAAACATTCAATTATAATCTGTTTTAACCAAAAATATAAAAAAATTCAACTTAAAATCTATTATGAGATTATATAACCATTTAAAGGGGGAAACAAAGCTTTTGAAGGCATAACTGACTATAAAAGAAGTTTTCTTCTTAATGAATGCTTTTTGCATCACGTTTCTCGAGGTAAACATTCAATTATAAACTGTTTTAACCAAAAATGTAAAAAAAATGCAACTTAAAATCAATTATGAGATTATATAACCATTTAAAGGGAGAAACAAAGCTTTTGAAGGCATAAGTGACTATAAAAGAAGTTTTCTTCTCAATGAATGGCTTTCGCTTCAAGATTCTCGAGGTAAACATTCAATTATAATCTGTTTTAACCAAAAATGTAAAAAAATTCAACTTAAAATCAATTATGAGATTATATAACCATTTAAAGGGAGAAACAAAGCTTTTGAAGGCATAAGTGACTATAAAAGAAGTTTTCTTCTCAATGAATGGTTTTTGCATCACGTTTCTCAAGGTAAACATTCAATTATAATCTGTTTTAACCAAAAATATAAAAAAATTCAACTTAAAATCTATTATGAGATTATATAACCATTTAAAGGGAGAAACAAAGCTTTTGAAGGCATAAGTGACTATAAAAGAAGTTTACTTCTCAATGAATGGTTTTTGCATCACGTTTCTCGAGGTAAACATTCAATTATAATCTGTTTTAACCAAAAATGTAAAACAATTCAACTTAAAATCAATTATGAGATTATATAACCATTTAAAGGGAGAAACAAAGCTTTTGAAGGCATAAGTGACTATAAAAGAAGTTTTCTTCTCAATGAATGCTTTTTGCATCACGTTTCTCGTGGTTAACATTCAATTATAATCTGTTTTAATCAAAAATGTAAAAAAAACGCAACTTAAAATCAATTATGAGATTATATAACTATTTAAAGGGAAAAACAAAGCTTTTGAAGCCATAAGTGACTATAAAAGAAGTTTTCTTCTGAATGAATGGCTTTCGCTTCAAGATTCTCGAGGTAAACATTCAATTATAATATGTTTTAACCAAAAATGTATAAAAATTCAACTTAAAATCAATTATGAGATTATATAACCATTTAAAGGGAGAAACAAAGCTTTTGAAGGCATAAGTGACTATAAAAGAAGTTTTCTTCTCAATGAATACTTTTTGCATCACGTTTCTCGAGGTAAACATTCAATTATAATCTGTTTTAACCAAAAATATAAAAAAATTCAACTTAAAATCTATTATGAGATTATATAACCATTTAAAGGGAGAAACAAAGCTTTTGAAGGCATAACTGACTATAAAAGAAGTTTTCTTCTTAATGAATGCTTTTTGCATCACGTTTCTCGAGGTAAACATTCAATTATAATCTGTTTTAACCAAAAATGTAAAAAAAATGCAACTTAAAATCAATTACGAGATTATATAACCATTTAAAGGGAGAAACAAAGCTTTTGAAGGCATAAGTGACTATAAAAGAAGTTTTCTTCTGATTGAATGGTTTTTGCATCACGTTTCTCGAGGTAAACATTCAATTATAATCTGTTTTAACCAAAAATGTAAAAAAAACGCAACTTAAAATCGATTATGAGATTATATAACCATTTAAAGGGAGAAACAAATCTTTTGAAGGCATAAGTGACTATAAAAGAAGGTTTCTTATCAATGAATGGTTTTTGCATCACGTTTCTCAAGGTAAACATTCAATTATAATCTGTTTTAACCATAAATGTAAAAAAATTCAACTTAAAATCTATTATGAGATTATATAACCATTTAAAGGGAGAAACAAAGATTTTGAAGGCATAAGTGACTATAAAAGAAGTTTTCTTCTCAATGAATGGTTTTTGCATCACGTTTCTCGAGGTAAACATTCAATTACAATCTGTTTTAACCAAAAATGTAAAACAATTCAACTTAAAATCAATTATGAGATTATATAACCATTTAAAGGGAGAAACAAAGCTTTTGAAGGCATAAGTGACTATAAAAGAAGTTTTCTTCTCAATGAATGCTTTTTGCATCACGTTTCTCGAGGTAAACATTCAATTATAATCTGTTTTAACCAAAAATGTAAAAAAAACGCAACTTAAAATCAATTATGAGATTATATAACTATTTAAAGGGAAAAACAAAGCTTTTGAAGCCATAAGTGACTATAAAAGAAGTTTTCTTCTCAATGAATGGCTTTCGCTTCAAGATTCTCGAGGTAAACATTCAATTATAATATGTTTTAACCAAAAATGTATAAAAATTCAACTTAAAATCAATTATGAGATTATATAACCATTTAAAGGGAGAAACAAAGCTTTTGAAGGCATAAGTGACTATAAAAGAAGTTTTCTTCTCAATGAATGGTTTTTGCATCACATTTCTCGAGGTAAACATTCAATTATAATCTGTTTTAACCAAAAATGTAAAAAAATTCAACTTAAAATCAATTATAAGATTATATAACCATTTAAAGGCAGAAACAAAGCTTTTGAAGGCATAAGTGACTATAAAAGAAGTTTTCTTCTCAATGAATGGCTTTCGCTTCAAGATTCTCGAGGTAAACATTCAATTATAATCTGTTTTAACCAAAAATGTAAAAAAAATGCAACTTAAAATCAATTATGAGATTATATAACCATTTAAAGGCAGAAACAAAGCTTTTGAAGGCATAAGTGACTATAAAAGAAGTTTTCTTCTCAATGAATGGCTTTCGCTTCAAGATTCTCGAGGTAAACATTCAATTATAATCTATTTTAACCAAAAATGTAAAAAAATTCAACTTAAAATCAATTATGAGATTATATAACCATTTAAAGGCAGAAACAAAGCTTTTGAAGCCATAAGTGACTATAAAAGAAGTTTTCTTCTCAATGAATGCTTTTTGCATCACGTTTCTCGAGGTAAACATTCAATTATAATCTGTTTTAACCAAAAATGTAAAAAAAACGCAACTTAAAATCAATTATGAGATTATATAACTATTTAAAGGGAAAAACAAACCTTTTTGAAGCCATAAGTGACTATAAAAGAAGTTTTCTTCTCAATGAATGGCTTTCGCTTCAAGATTCTCGCGGTAAACATTCAATTATATTCTGTTTTAACCAAAAATGTAAAAAAATTCAACTTAAAATCAATTATGAGATTATATAACCATTTAAAGGGAGAAACAAAGCTTTTGAAGGCATAAGTGACTATAAAAGAAGTTTTCTTCTCAATGAATGGTTTTTGCATCACGTTTCTCCAGGTAAACATTCAATTATAATCTGTTTTAACCAAAAATATAAAAAAATTCAACTTAAAATCTATTATGAGATTATATAACCATTTAAAGGGAGAAACAAAGCTTTTGAAGGCATAAGTGACTATAAAAGAAGTTTACTTCTCAATGAATGGTTTTTGCATCACGTTTCTCGAGGTAAACATTCAATTATAATCTGTTTTAACCAAAAATATAAAAAAATTCAACTTAAAATCTATTATGAGATTATATAACCATTTAAAGGGAGAAACAAAGCTTTTGAAGGCATAAGTGACTATAAAAAAAGTTTTCTTCTCAATGAATGGTTTTTGCATCACGTTTCTCGAGGTAAACATTCAATTATAATCTGTTTTAACCAAAAATGTAAAAAAAATGCAACTTAAAATCAATTATGAGATTATATAACCATTTAAAGGCAGAAACAAAGCTTTTGAAGGCATAAGTGACTATAAAAGAAGTTTTCTTCTCAATGAATGGCTTTCGCTTCAAGATTCTCGAGGTAAACATTCAATTATAATCTGTTTTAACCAAAAATGTAAAAAAATTCAACTTAAAATCAATTATGAGATTATATAACCATTTAAAGGCAGAAACAAAGCTTTTGAAGCCATAAGTGACTATAAAAGAAGTTTTCTTCTCAATGAATGCTTTTTGCATCACGTTTCTCGAGGTAAACATTCAATTATAATCTGTTTTAACCAAAAATGTAAAAAAAACGCAACTTAAAATCAATTATGAGATTATATAACTATTTAAAGGGAAAAACAAAGCTTTTTGAAGCCATAAGTGACTATAAAAGAAGTTTTCTTCTCAATGAATGGCTTTCGCTTCAAGATTCTCACGGTAAACATTCAATTATATTCTGTTTTAACCAAAAATGTAAAAAAATTCAACTTAAAATCAATTATGAGATTATATAACCATTTAAAGGGAGAAACAAAGCTTTTGAAGGCATAAGTGACTATAAAAGAAGTTTTCTTCTCAATGAATGGTTTTTGCATCACGTTTCTCAAGGTAAACATTCAATTATAATCTGTTTTAACCAAAAATATAAAAAAATTCAACTTAAAATCTATTATGAGATTATATAACCATTTAAAGGGAGAAACAAAGCTTTTGAAGGCATAAGTGACTATAAAAGAAGTTTACTTCTCAATGAATGGTTTTTGCATCACGTTTCTCGAGGTAAACATTCAATTATAATCTGTTTTAACCAAAAATGTAAAACAATTCAACTTAAAATCAATTATGAGATTATATAACCATTTAAAGGGAGAAACAAAGCTTTTGAAGGCATAAGTGACTATAAAAGAAGTTTTCTTCTCAATGAATGCTTTTTGCATCACGTTTCTTGAGGTAAACATTCAATTATAATCTGTTTTAATCAAAAATGTAAAAAAAACGCAACTTAAAATCAATTATGAGATTATATAACTATTTAAAGGGAAAAACAAAGCTTTTGAAGCCATAAGTGACTATAAAAGAAGTTTTCTTCTCAATGAATGGCTTTCGCTTCAAGATTCTCGAGGTAAACATTCAATTATAATATGTTTTAACCAAAAATGTATAAGAATTCAACTTAAAATCAATTATGAGATTATATAACCATTTAAAGGGAGAAACAAAGCTTTTGAAGGCATAAGTGACTATAAAAGAAGTTTTCTTCTCAATGAATACTTTTTGCATCACGTTTCTCGAGGTAAACATTCAATTATAATCTGTTTTAACCAAAAATATAAAAAAATTCAATATAAAATCTATTATGAGATTATATAACCATTTAAAGGGAGAAACAAAGCTTTTGAAGGCATAACTGACTATAAAAGAAGTTTTCTTCTTAATGAATGCTTTTTGCATCACGTTTCTCGAGGTAAACATTCAATTATAATCTGTTTTAACCAAAAATGTAAAAAAAATGCAACTTAAAATCAATTACGAGATTATATAACCATTTAAAGGGAGAAACAAAGCTTTTGAAGGCATAAGTGACTATAAAAGAAGTTTTCTTCTCAATGAATGGTTTTTGCATCACGTTTCTCGAGGTAAACATTCAATTATAATCTGTTTTAACCAAAAATGTAAAAAAAACGCAACTTAAAATCGATTATGAGATTATATAACCATTTAAAGGGAGAAACAAATCTTTTGAAGGCATAAGTGACTATAAAAGAAGGTTTCTTCTCAATGAATGGTTTTTGCATCACGTTTCTCGAGGTAAACATTCAATTATAATCTGTTTTAACCATAAATGTAAAAAAATTCAACTTAAAATCTATTATGAGATTATATAACCATTTAAAGGGAGAAACAAAGCTTTTGAAGGCATAAGTGACTATAAAAGAAGTTTTCTTCTCAATGAATGGTTTTTGCATCACGTTTCTCGAGGTAAACATTCAATTATAATCTGTTTTAACCAAAAATGTAAAACAATTCAACTTAAAATCAATTATGAGATTATATAACCATTTAAAGGGAGAAACAAAGCTTTTGAAGGCATAAGTGACTATAAAAGAAGTTTTCTTCTCAATGAATGCTTTTTGCATCACGTTTCTCGAGGTAAACATTCAATTATAATCTGTTTTAACCAAAAATGTAAAAAAAACGCAACTTAAAATCAATTATGAGATTATATAACTATTTAAAGGGAAAAACAAAGCTTTTGAAGCCATAAGTGACTATAAAAGAAGTTTTCTTCTCAATGAATGGCTTTCGCTTCAAGATTCTCGAGGTAAACATTCAATTATAATATGTTTTAACCAAAAATGTATAAAAATTCAACTTAAAATCAATTATGAGATTATATAACCATTTAAAGGGAGAAACAAAGCTTTTGAAGGCATAAGTGACTATAAAAGAAGTTTTCTTCTCAATGAATACTTTTTGCATCACGTTTCTCGAGGTAAACATTCAATTATAATCTGTTTTAACCAAAAATGTAAAAAAATTCAACTTAAAATCAATTATGAGATTATATAACCATTTAAAGGCAGAAACAAAGCTTTTGAAGGCATAAGTGACTATAAAAGAAGTTTTCTTCTCAATGAATGGCTTTCGCTTCAAGATTCTCGAGGTAAACATTCAATTATAATCTGTTTTAACCAAAAATGTAAAAAAATTTAACTTAAAATCAATTATGAGATTATATAACCATTTAAAGGCAGAAACAAAGCTTTTGAAGGCATAAGTGACTATAAAAAAAGTTTTCTTCTCAATGAATGGTTTTTGCATCACGTTTCTTGAGGTAAACATTCAATTATAATCTGTTTTAACCAAAAATGTAAAAAAATTCAACTTAAAATCAATTATGAGATTATATAACCATTTAAAGGCAGAAACAAAGCTTTTGAAGGCATAAGTGACTATAAAAGAAGTTTTCTTCTCAATGAATGGCTTTCGCTTCAAGATTCTCGAGGTAAACATTCAATTATAATCTGTTTTAACCAAAAATGTAAAAAAATTCAACTTAAAATCAATTATGAGATTATATAACCATTTAAAGGGAGAAACAAAGCTTTTGAAGGCATAAGTGACTATAAAAGTAGTTTTCTTCTCAATGAATGGTTTTTGCATCACGTTTCTCAAGGTAAACATTCAATTATAATCTGTTTTAACCAAAAATATAAAAAAATTCAACTTAAAATCTATTATGAGATTATATAACCATTTAAAGGGAGAAACAAAGCTTTTGAAGGCATAAGTGACTATAAAAGAAGTTTACTTCTCAATGAATGGTTTTTGCATCACGTTTCTCGAGGTAAACATTCAATTATAATCTGTTTTAACCAAAAATGTAAAACAATTCAACTTAAAATCAATTATGAGATTATATAACCATTTAAAGGGAGAAACAAAGCTTTTGAAGGCATAAGTGACTATAAAAGAAGTTTTCTTCTCAATGAATGCTTTTTGCATCACGTTTCTTGAGGTAAACATTCAATTATAATCTGTTTTAATCAAAAATGTAAAAAAAACGCAACTTAAAATCAATTATGAGATTATATAACTATTTAAAGGGAAAAACAAAGCTTTTGAAGCCATAAGTGACTATAAAAGAAGTTTTCTTCTCAATGAATGGCTTTCGCTTCAAGATTCTCGAGGTAAACATTCAATTATAATATGTTTGAACCAAAAATGTATAAAAATTCAACTTAAAATCAATTATGAGATTATATAACCATTTAAAAGGAGAAACAAAGCTTTTGAAGGCATAAGTGACTATAAAAGAAGTTTTCTTCTCAATGAATAGTTTTTGCATCACGTTTCTCGAGGTAAACATTCAATTATAATCTGTTTTAACCAAAAATATAAAAAAATTCAACTTAAAATCTATTATCAGATTATATAACCATTTAAAGGGAGAAACAAAGCTTTTGAAGGCATAACTGACTATAAAAGAAGTTTTCTTCTTAATGAATGCTTTTTGCATCACGTTTCTCGACGTAAACATTCAATTATAATCTGTTTTAACCAAAAATGTAAAAAAAATGCAACTTAAAATCAATTACGAGATTATATAACCATTTAAAGGGAGAAACAAAGCTTTTGAAGGCATAAGTGACTATAAAAGAAGTTTTCTTCTCAATGAATGGTTTTTGCATCACGTTTCTCGAGGTAAACATTCAATTATAATCTGTTTTAACCAAAAATGTAAAAAAAACGCAACTTAAAATCGATTATGAGATTATATAACCATTTAAAGGGAGAAACAAATCTTTTGAAGGCATAAGTGACTATAAAAGAAGGTTTCTTCTCAATGAATGGTTTTTGCATCACGTTTCTCGAGGTAAACATTCAATTATAATCTGTTTTAACCATAAATGTAAAAAAATTCAACTTAAAATCTATTATGAGATTATATAACCATTTAAAGGGAGAAACAAAGCTTTTGAAGGCATAAGTGACTATAAAAGAAGTTTTTGTGAGACCCTGTCAAGCTCGATTAAAAGACGGTATTGTATCGAGTGGTACAATTAAGTTAAATCGAGCCTTGAACTAGTTCAAATAGAAATTCTAAGAGGAATTTGAAAATTTTAAAACCAACAGAATGGTTTAGAATAGTGATTTGGAGTTCAAGGTCCAGTTTGGAGTCCATCAAAAGTTGACCGATTAGGGACAAAACGGTCATTTTACCATTTGATGATAAAATGGAGATTTTTAGCCAAGATTTGATCACATTTGACCAAGAATAATTATATGAAATATAATTATGATTATTGGAGTATAAAATGATGTTTAGTAGTGAAAAATTTTGATTCTCGGTATTTATAGAGCACAAGGGCAAAATGGTAATTTTGCCATTAGTGGACTAAACGAAAATTTTTTTGAAACAATTTTTGCCCCATTTAGTTAATATTGATCAATATTAGTGTTATTTTAGGTTGAAAAGTAGAAATAATGAGATTCCGGTACATTTCAGAGTATAAGGGCAAAATCGTAATTTTTTTGTCTCGGGGGCAAATCAGTAAAATTTTCGGCCCAGCACTTGTCAAGACCAAGGGATTTTAATTGTGGTAGGATTGGATAAATACCAGAATATTTGTGGTGGAAAATTAAGAAGAAAAAGTCAAAAAGTTAAAAATTTGGCCAATAAGCATGTGACACATGGCATGCTTGATTATTTTATTATTTTCTATAGAAATCAGCCCATTAAATCCCCAATTCCCTCACCATATTCGGCCTAGACATCCAGCAACCAGAAAAAAGGAAGAACAAAAGGAAAAACAAGAAAACCTAGGTGGAAATTCAAAGAAAAAGTGAAGAAATCAAGGAAACAAGCTAGGTAAGTTAAAATTTCTTTAATTCTCCTTGATACCTAGCTTACCCATGCTTTTGTTCTTGATTTCCATGGTTGAATATTGAGTTATCATGATGAATTCAATTCTGAAAAATGGGTATGGAAGAGGAATTGTTGTTGGAATAATTTGATTTTAGACTATGTTAGTGTTTAGGGATAGTTAAGCATGGTTATGAACAAAAACACAAAAGAAATATTCAATTTCTCTAGGGTTCCTTGTTGGCTGAACCATGAGGGCTGAATATCAATGGGGTATTGTTTTTATTTCAAGGAAAATGGCATGGAAAATGATGAAGTAAGGTGAAACGGTTATGTAGAAAAAGATTCGATGCTAGTACACCAAATGACCAAATTTTTTTCTATAAGGAATTGTGAGGGTTCTAATGCTGAATTTGGCTTTATTTAAATGTATGTGGTAAATTAAGGTATTAGAGGAGAAATGAATTAATTTGGAGGTGATTTGGACACAATCGCCGATTAATCGGGTGATCGGTCAAATTTAATCGATACCGTGATTAAGCGGTAATCAGACATATTTTTGCATTACATATCAAGCATTAGTAGTTTAAATTAATTTATATCAATTTAGGGACAATATAGTAAATTCCTCGACTTTGTTATTTGTCAAGGTGGTGAGACGTCCGGAAAAGGCAAAGGAATTACGCCTGAGGACTATTAGTCAGAGTTCACCCAGAATCCGAATTTTCAACACCTGTGAGTGGACTGCCTATCAAAATTGTTTTGGGAATATGACTATTTTGAACAAAGTGTTTGAATGATTTTATGAAATTTTTCATGAAAATGAATGCCTTGGGAACAAGCTTTTAAGAAAAGGTTTATGTTATGAAATGTGGTTATTATGGATTTCTATGTGGCTGCATTATGTTGATATACATATATGCTTGAATATAATGTTGTGTAATTATGTTGACTCGGCTATGTGCGAGTAGGGAGTGTGCATAAGCCGAGGATGACCCGGTTATGTGCGAGTAGGGAGTGCGCATAATCCGGTGATGACCCAGCCATGTGCGAGTAGGGAGTGCGCATGAGCTGGTGATGATGATGATGATGAGCTGGTGATGATGATGATGGGTTGATGAGATGATGATGATGGGTATATACGTATATATATATATACATATGTAAATGTGTGTGATATAGCAAATTGATGGACAATGATTTATGGTTGTAATGTACGTAAAATTTGACACATTATACTTTGAGAATTTTCATGAATGTTAGGTTGATTTTATTAGTTTAGCAGGATGGCTATTGTTGAGTGAGGAAAAATGTTTCTCTTGTTGCTTTGTTTTCACTGCATCGAAATTCATGCTCGCTGTAGCGAAAAACTCTGGGGTTTGGAGGGGTTTTAAATAGGAATGAACTAAATTGCATTGTTTGAAACAAGTGCATCATGATTTTAAATTTTTCCTAATTGTTGCTTGTTCCCTTCCTTGTTCACTCACTGGGTTTATACTCACCATTTTCAAATTCATGTTTTCAGATCACGAGGTAGCCGATAATTAGGACGAGGTGTCCTTGTAGATCTGTGTACATCTTCTGGTAGGTGTCTCGGCATTCGGTAGCTGTATATCCATCCGAGTCACTCCGCTGGAGGTCGAGTATTATTTTGTTATGTATAGATGAACTTAAATGTAAATTTTAAAAGAGTAATGCCAGTACGAGTTGGCAATGTGTATCACTATTTTGACTCAAAGTCATGAAATACGACTTAGTGATAATAAATAGAATCATAAGTAAAATAAATAATAGGCTTGCTTGGATTTAGTGGATTATGTCCATTGGACCCATGCGCCGGTCATGACCCGGAATTTGGGTCGTGACAGTATTGGTATCAGAGCCCTAGGTTTGTCTAGGTCCTAGAACTTCCTTTTTGTTAGTCCAGCGGAGAGTCGGGTCTTTATGTGGGAACTTCAGTTGTAAAGTGTGAACCGCGGCACATTTTACAACCAAATGACCGCATAGATTCCCTATCTTAGAAACCACCTGTTGCTTTAAGTATGATTATAATATGTGTTTAATAACAGGCGTTTGCTTTTGTCTAGGTAAGAATGCCGCCTAAGACACGAGCCGCCTCAAGACGGGCAGGGGAGCAAGATGTTCCCATTGAGATGGCAGATAGACCACGGGCATCCACCCAGAGAGGCCGAGGTAGACGTGGCAGGGTCACTAGGCCGGTGGGGTTGGATACGCCTGTGAGTAGGCAAGAAGAGGGACAGTCCTCAGGTGATGTAGATAGACACCCAGCTAGGGGTATTACTATTGAGGATTTGGCGGCAGGCCTACAGGGAGTTAACCGGGTTGTAGAGATGATGGCGACCCGCATGGAAGATATACAAAGGGTAGTAGAGGGGAGACCTACAGTACAAGAATCCCCTAGCTCCCAAGGACAGGCCGATCACCAACATCATGAGGAGGAGAGGGGACATCTAGATATTTCTCTTCCTGACTTTCTCAAGCTTAAGCCTCCAACATTTTCAGGGTCTGATGCATCGGAGAAACCCCAGGTTTTCTTGGATAAGATGGAGAAAATTTGTAAAGCCTTGGGATGTTCTAGTGTTCGGTCAGTTGAGCTAGCCGCCTTCCAATTAGAGGATGTGGCGCAGGAATGGTATAGCTCTTTATGTAGAGGCAGACCGACTAATGCAACACCGTTGGCTTGGAGTGAGTTCAGTGTAGCCTTCTTAGATCGATTCTTACCACTCAGTGTGCGTAATGCTAGAGCTAGAGAGTTTGAGACTTTGGTACAGACTTCAAGCATGACGGTGTCTGAGTATGACATCAAGTTCACGCAGCTAGCTCGTTATGCGCCCTATCTCGTTTCTACTGAGGAGATGAAGATTCAGAGATTTGTGGATGGGTTAGTGGAGCCATTATTTAGGGCTGTGGCATCCCAAGATTTCACTACCTATTCTGCAGCAGTGGATCGTGCTCAACGCATCGAGATGAGGACCAATGAGAGTAGGGCTGCGAGAGATAGAGCAAAAAGGGGCAAGACAGAGGGTTATCAGGGCCGTAGAGATTTCAGCAGTGGTGGTTCATCTTCTAGCCGTCAGGGTCCACAGAGGGACTCACGGTTACCGCAGCAGGGGAGTGACGCACCTGGTGCTAATATTAGGGTGGGACAGAGAACCTTCAATTCTAGGAGGCAGCAAGATTCTAGACAGAGTAGTCAAGTCATTCGCTCTTGTGATACTTGTGGGAGACGACATAGTGGACGGTGCTTCCTTACTACAAAAACTTGTTACGGGTGCGGTCAACCTGGGCATATTAGGAGGGATTGTCCGATGGCACATCAATCACCAGATTCTGCTCGTGGTTCCACTCAGCCAGCTTCATCTGCTCCGTCAGTTGCTGTCTCATCTGGCCGGGAGGTTAGTGGATCGAGAGGTAGAGGTGCGGGTACTTCCTCTCAAGGCAGACCATCTGGGTCCGGACATCAAAGTTCTATTGGTAGAGGCCAAGCGAGGGTGTTTGCTTTAACACAGCAGGAGGCTCAAACATCCAATGCCGTGGTCTCAGGTATTCTCTCCGTTTGTAATATGAATGCTCGAGTACTATTTGATCCTGGTGCTACCCATTCTTTTATCTCTCCATGTTTTGCATCTCGGTTGGGTAGAGGTCGTGTTAGGAGAGAGGAACAATTAGTGGTGTCTACTCCTTTAAAGGAGATATTTGTGGCCGAGTGGGAATATGAGTCTTGTGTAGTGCGAGTCAAGGATAAAGACACTTCGGTGAATCTAGTGGTGCTAGACACCTTAGACTTTGATGTAATCTTGGGGATGAATTGGTTATCACCCTGTCATGCTAGTGTGGACTGCTATCATAAATTGGTTAGATTTGATTTCCCCGGTGAACCATCATTTAGTATTCAAGGGGATAGGAGTAATGCTCCAACCAATTTGATATCGGTCATATCTGCCAGAAGATTATTACGACAGGGTTGTATAGGTTACTTGGCTGTTGTAAAGGATAGTCAGGCAAAGATTGGAGATGTAACTCAAGTGTCGGTGGTGAAGGAGTTCGTGGATGTATTTCCTGAAGAGCTACCAGGTTTGCCTCCTGAACGGGAGGTTGAGTTTTGCATAGATTTGATTCCCGACACTAGACCTATATCCATACCCCCATATAGAATGGCACCTGCAGAGCTTAAAGAGCTTAAGGATCAGTTGGAGGATTTGTTGGATAAAGGTTTCATACGACCTAGTGTATCCCCATGGGGAGCACCAGTGTTATTTGTGAAGAAGAAAGATGGGTCACTTAGGCTGTGCATTGATTATCGACAGCTTAATAAAGTGACGGTGAAGAATAAATATCCTCTCCCAAGGATAGATGATTTATTTGATCAACTACAAGGAGCACAATGTTTTTCTAAGATAGATCTGCGATCTGGGTACCATCAGTTGAGAATCCGGAACGAAGATATACCCAAGACCGCATTTCGAACAAGATATGGGCACTATGAGTTCTTAGTGATGTCATTTGGGCTCACGAATGCTCCTGCAGCCTTTATGGATTTGATGAACCGAGTGTTCAAACCTTATTTGGATAAGTTTGTAGTGGTGTTTATTGATGATATTTTGATATATTCAAAGAGTCGAGAGGAGCATGAGCAGCATCTTAAGATAGTGCTCCAAATTTTGAGAGAACATCGATTGTATGCTAAGTTCTCCAAGTGTGAGTTTTGGCTCGAAAGTGTTGCATTCTTGGGGCATGTGGTATCTAAGGAGGGGATACGAGTTGATACAAAGAAAATTGAAGCAGTGGAAAAATGGCCAAGGCCAACATCAGTTACGGAGATTAGAAGCTTTGTGGGTTTAGCTGGCTATTATCGTCGCTTTGTGAAAGACTTCTCCAAAATAGTTGCCCCTTTGACTAAGCTGACACGTAAAGATACAAAATTTGAGTGGTCTGATGCTTGTGAGAATAGTTTTGAGAAGCTTAAGGCATGTCTCACCACAGCTCCAGTGTTAAGCCTGCCGCAAGGCACAGGGGGTTACACGGTGTTTTGTGATGCATCGGGGATTGGTTTAGGATGTGTATTGATGCAACATGGGAAGGTGATTGCGTATGCATCTAGGCAACTTAAAAGGCATGAGCAGAATTACCCCATACACGATTTGGAAATGGCAGCAATCGTGTTTGCCTTAAAGATTTGGAGACATTACTTGTATGGTGAGACTTGCGAGATATACACGGACCACAAAAGTCTGAAGTATATATTTCAGCAGAGGGATCTTAACTTACGGCAACGTAGATGGATGGAGTTGCTAAAGGATTATGATTGTACTATTCTTTATCATCCCGGTAAGGCCAATGTAGTGGCGGATGCCTTGAGTCGAAAATCAATGGGAAGCTTGGCACATATTTCCATTGGTAGGAGATCTTTGGTTAGAGAGATCCATAGTTTGGGAGACATAGGTGTGCGTTTGGAAGTTGCGGAGACAAATGCTTTGTTAGCACACTTTAGAGTGAGGCCTATTTTAATGGACAGGATTAAAGAAGCACAAAGTAAAGATGAATTTGTGATTAAGGCCTTAGAGGATCCTCAGGGTAGGAAAGGAAAAATGTTTACTAAAGGCACAGATGGAGTGTTGAGGTATGGAACCAGACTTTATGTGCCTGATGGTGACGGGTTGAGGAGAGAAATATTAGAGGAAGCTCACATGGCAGCTTATGTGGTACATCCAGGGGCTACAAAAATGTATCAAGATTTGAAAGAGGTGTATTGGTGGGAAGGACTTAAGAGAGATGTAGCTGAGTTTGTCTCCAAGTGCCTAGTTTGTCAGCAGGTTAAGGCCGAGCATCAAAAGCCTGCAGGGCTACTACAGCCATTACCAGTACCCGAGTGGAAGTGGGAACATATTGCTATGGACTTTGTAACGGGTTTGCCTCGAACCAGTGGGAGATATGATTCAATTTGGATAGTAGTGGACCGGTTAACAAAGTCAGCTCATTTTCTTCCGGTTAAGACTACTTATGGGGCTGCCCAATATGCTCGAGTTTATGTGGATGAGATAGTGCGACTACATGGTATTCCCATTTCTATAGTATCTGACAGAGGAGCTCAGTTTACTAGTAGGTTTTGGGGAAAGTTGCAAGAAGCATTGGGCACTAAGTTGGATTTCAGCACAGCTTTCCACCCTCAGACTGATGGACAATCTGAACGGACCATACAGACATTGGAGGATATGTTGAGGGCTTGTGTGATAGACCTTGGTGTCAGGTGGGAACAATATTTACCCTTAGTGGAATTTGCCTACAACAACAGTTTCCAAACTAGCATCCAAATGGCACCATTTGAGGCCTTATATGGACGAAGATGTAGGTCACCCATTGGATGGCTAGAGGTGGGAGAAAGGAAACTTTTGGGGCCTGAATTGGTGCAGGATGCAACCGAGAAAATACACATGATCCGTCAAAGGATGTTAACAGCACAAAGTAGACAGAAATCATATGCTGATAACCGACGGAGAGACTTGGAGTTCCAAGTAGGAGATCATGTATTTTTGAAAGTTTCGCCAACTAAAGGGATAATGAGGTTTGGCAAGAAAGGGAAGTTAAGTCCTCGGTATATAGGGCCATTCGAGATCTTAGAAAAGGTTGGAGCGGTGGCTTATCGTTTGGCATTACCACCAGACCTCTCTAATATTCATCCCGTGTTTCATGTATCCATGCTTAGGAAGTACAACCCAGATCCATCACATGTAATACGGTATGAAACAATTCAGTTGCAAGATGATCTAACCTATGAGGAACAACCGGTAGCTATCCTTGATAGGCAAGTTAAAAAGCTCCGTTCAAAGGATGTAGCCTCAGTGAAAGTGTTGTGGCGGAATCACACTAGCGAGGAGGTAACGTGGGAAGCTGAGGATGAGATGCGGACAAAGCATCCACACCTCTTCGATATGTAAAGGTAAGCCACTCTACATTGAATTTAAATTCGGGGACCGAATTTTTATTAGTGGGGGAGAATGTGAGACCCTGTCAAGCTCGATTAAAAGACGGTATTGTATCGAGTGGTACAATTAAGTTAAATCGAGCCTTGAACTAGTTCAAATAGAAATTCTAAGAGGAATTTGAAAATTTTAAAACCAACAGAATGGTTTAGAATAGTGATTTGGAGTTCAAGGTCCAGTTTGGAGTCCATCAGAAAATTGACCGATTAGGGACAAAACGGTCATTTTACCATTTGATGATAAAATGGAGATTTTTAGCCAAGATTTGATCACATTTGACCAAGAATAATTATATGAAATATAATTATGATTATTGGAGTATAAAATGATGTTTAGTAGTGAAAAATTTTGATTCTCGGTATTTATAGAGCACAAGGGCAAAATGGTAATTTTGCCATTAGTGGACTAAACGAAAATTTTTTTGAAACAATTTTTGCCCCATTTAGTTAATATTGATCAATATTAGTGTTATTTTAGGTTGAAAAGTAGAAATAATGAGATTCCGGTACATTTCAGAGTATAAGGGCAAAATCGTAATTTTTTTGTCTCGGGGGCAAATCAGTAAAATTTTCGGCCCAGCACTTGTCAAGACCAAGGGATTTTAATTGTGGTAGGATTGGATAAATACCAGAATATTTGTGGTGGAAAATTAAGAAGAAAAAGTCAAAAAGTTAAAAATTTGGCCAATAAGCATGTGACACATGGCATGCTTGATTATTTTATTATTTTCTATAGAAATCAGCCCATTAAATCCCCAATTCCCTCACCATATTCGGCCTAGACATCCAGCAACCAGAAAAAAGGAAGAACAAAAGGAAAAACAAGAAAACCTAGGTGGAAATTCAAAGAAAAAGTGAAGAAATCAAGGAAACAAGCTAGGTAAGTTAAAATTTCTTTAATTCTCCTTGATACCTAGCTTACCCATGCTTTTGTTCTTGATTTCCATGGTTGAATATTGAGTTATCATGATGAATTCAATTCTGAAAAATGGGTATGGAAGAGGAATTGTTGTTGGAATAATTTGATTTTAGACTATGTTAGTGTTTAGGGATAGTTAAGCATGGTTATGAACAAAAACACAAAAGAAATATTCAATTTCTCTAGGGTTCCTTGTTGGCTGAACCATGAGGGCTGAATATCAATGGGGTATTGTTTTTATTTCAAGGAAAATGGCATGGAAAATGATGAAGTAAGGTGAAACGGTTATGTAGAAAAAGATTCGATGCTAGTACACCAAATGACCAAATTTTTTTCTATAAGGAATTGTGAGGGTTCTAATGCTGAATTTGGCTTTATTTAAATGTATGTGGTAAATTAAGGTATTAGAGGAGAAATGAATTAATTTGGAGGTGATTTGGACACAATCGCCGATTAATCGGGTGATCGGTCAAATTTAATCGATACCGTGATTAAGCGGTAATCAGACATATTTTTGCATTACATATCAAGCATTAGTAGTTTAAATTAATTTATATCAATTTAGGGACAATATAGTAAATTCCTCGACTTTGTTATTTGTCAAGGTGGTGAGACGTCCGGAAAAGGCAAAGGAATTACGCCTGAGGACTATTAGTCAGAGTTCACCCAGAATCCGAATTTTCAACACCTGTGAGTGGACTGCCTATCAAAATTGTTTTGGGAATATGACTATTTTGAACAAAGTGTTTGAATGATTTTATGAAATTTTTCATGAAAATGAATGCCTTGGGAACAAGCTTTTAAGAAAAGGTTTATGTTATGAAATGTGGTTATTATGGATTTCTATGTGGCTGCATTATGTTGATATACATATATGCTTGAATATAATGTTGTGTAATTATGTTGACTCGGCTATGTGCGAGTAGGGAGTGTGCATAAGCCGAGGATGACCCGGTTATGTGCGAGTAGGGAGTGCGCATAATCCGGTGATGACCCAGCCATGTGCGAGTAGGGAGTGCGCATGAGCTGGTGATGATGATGATGATGAGCTGGTGATGATGATGATGGGTTGATGAGATGATGATGATGGGTATATACGTATATATATATATACATATGTAAATGTGTGTGATATAGCAAATTGATGGACAATGATTTATGGTTGTAATGTACGTAAAATTTGACACATTATACTTTGAGAATTTTCATGAATGTTAGGTTGATTTTATTAGTTTAGCAGGATGGCTATTGTTGAGTGAGGAAAAATGTTTCTCTTGTTGCTTTGTTTTCACTGCATCGAAATTCATGCTCGCTGTAGCGAAAAACTCTGGGGTTTGGAGGGGTTTTAAATAGGAATGAACTAAATTGCATTGTTTGAAACAAGTGCATCATGATTTTAAATTTTTCCTAATTGTTGCTTGTTCCCTTCCTTGTTCACTCACTGGGTTTATACTCACCATTTTCAAATTCATGTTTTCAGATCACGAGGTAGCCGATAATTAGGACGAGGTGTCCTTGTAGATCTGTGTACATCTTCTGGTAGGTGTCTCGGCATTCGGTAGCTGTATATCCATCCGAGTCACTCCGCTGGAGGTCGAGTATTATTTTGTTATGTATAGATGAACTTAAATGTAAATTTTAAAAGAGTAATGCCAGTACGAGTTGGCAATGTGTATCACTATTTTGACTCAAAGTCATGAAATACGACTTAGTGATAATAAATAGAATCATAAGTAAAATAAATAATAGGCTTGCTTGGATTTAGTGGATTATGTCCATTGGACCCATGCGCCGGTCATGACCCGGAATTTGGGTCGTGACAGTTTTCTTCTCAATGAATGGTTTTTGCATCACGTTTCTCGAGGTAAACATTCAATTATAATCTGTTTTAACCAAAAATGTAAAACAATTCAACTTAAAATCAATTATGAGATTATATAACCATTTAAAGGGAGAAACAAAGCTTTTGAAGGCATAAGTGACTATAAAAGAAGTTTTCTTCTCAATGAATGCTTTTTGCATCACGTTTCTCGAGGTAAACATTCAATTATAATCTGTTTTAACCAAAAATGTAAAAAAAACGCACCTTAAAATCAATTATGAGATTATATAACTATTTAAAGGGAAAAACAAAGCTTTTGAAGCCATAAGTGACTATAAAAGAAGTTTTCTTCTCAATGAATGGCTTTCGCTTCAAGATTCTCGAGGTAAACATTCAATTATAATATGTTTTAACCAAAAATGTATAAAAATTCAACTTAAAATCAATTATGAGATTATATAACCATTTAAAGGGAGAAACAAAGCTTTTGAAGGCATAAGTGACTATAAAAGAAGTTTTCTTCTCAATGAATACTTTTTGCATCACGTTTCTCGAGGTAAACATTCAATTATAATATGTTTTAACCAAAAATGTATAAAAATTCAACTTAAAATCAATTATGAGATTATATAACCATTTAAAGGGAGAAACAAAGCTTTTGAAGGCATAAGTGACTATAAAAGAAGTTTTCTTCTCAATGAATACTTTTTGCATCACGTTTCTCGAGGTAAACATTCAATTATAATCTGTTTTAACCAAAAATGTAAAAAAATTCAACTTAAAATCAATTATGAGATTATATAACCATTTAAAGGCAGAAACAAAGCTTTTGAAGGCATAAGTGACTATAAAAGAAGTTTTCTTCTCAATGAATGGCTTTCGCTTCAAGATTCTCGAGGTAAACATTCAATTATAATCTGTTTTAACCAAAAATGTAAAAAAATTTAACTTAAAATCAATTATGAGATTATATAACCATTTAAAGGCAGAAACAAAGCTTTTGAAGGCATAAGTGACTATAAAAAAAGTTTTCTTCTCAATGAATGGTTTTTGCATCACGTTTCTCGAGGTAAACATTCAATTATAATCTGTTTTAACCAAAAATGTAAAAAAATTCAACTTAAAATCAATTATGAGATTATATAACCATTTAAAGGCAGAAACAAAGCTTTTGAAGGCATAAGTGACTATAAAAGAAGTTTTCTTCTCAATGAATGGCTTTCGCTTCAAGATTCTCGAGGTAAACATTCAATTATAATCTGTTTTAACCAAAAATGTAAAAAAATTCAACTTAAAATCAATTATGAGATTATATAACCATTTAAAGGGAGAAACAAAGCTTTTGAAGGCATAAGTGACTATAAAAGAAGTTTTCTTCTCAATGAATGGTTTTTGCATCACGTTTCTCAAGGTAAACATTCAATTATAATCTGTTTTAACCAAAAATATAAAAAAATTCAACTTAAAATCTATTATGAGATTATATAACCATTTAAAGGGAGAAACAAAGCTTTTGAAGGCATAAGTGACTATAAAAGAAGTTTACTTCTCAGTGAATGGTTTTTGCATCACGTTTCTCGAGGTAAACATTCAATTATAATCTGTTTTAACCAAAAATGTAAAACAATTCAACTTAAAATCAATTATGAGATTATATAACCATTTAAAGGGAGAAACAAAGCTTTTGAAGGCATAAGTGACTATAAAAGAAGTTTTCTTCTCAATGAATGCTTTTTGCATCACGTTTCTTGAGGTAAACATTCAATTATAATCTGTTTTAATCAAAAATGTAAAAAAAACGCAACTTAAAATCAATTATGAGATTATATAACTATTTAAAGGGAAAAACAAAGCTTTTGAAGCCATAAGTGACTATAAAAGAAGTTTTCTTCTCAATGAATGGCTTTCGCTTCAAGATTCTCGAGGTAAACATTCAATTATAATATGTTTGAACCAAAAATGTATAAAAATTCAACTTAAAATCAATTATGAGATTATATAACCATTTAAAAGGAGAAACAAAGCTTTTGAAGGCATAAGTGACTATAAAAGAAGTTTTCTTCTCAATGAATGCTTTTTGCATCACGTTTCTCGAGGTAAACATTCAATTATAATCTGTTTTAACCAAAAATGTAAAAAAAATGCAACTTAAAATCAATTATGAGATTATATAACCATTTAAAGGGAGAAACAAAGCTTTTGAAGGCATAAGTGACTATAAAAGAAGTTTTCTTCTCAATGAATGGCTTTCGCTTCAAGATTCTCGAGGTAAACATTCAATTATAATCTGTTTTCACCAAAAAAGTAAAAAAATTAAACTTAAAATCAATTATGAGATTATATAACCATTTAAAGGCAGAAACAAAGCTTTTGAAGGCATAAGTGACTATAAAAGAAGTTTTCTTCTCAATGAATGCTTTTTGCATCACGTTTCTCGAGGTAAACATTCAATTATAATCTGTTTTAACCAAAAATGTAAAAAAATTCAACTTAAAATCAATTATGAGATTATATAACCATTTAAAGGCAGAAACAAAGCTTTTGAAGGCATAAGTGACTATAAAAGAAGTTTTCTTCTCAATGAATGGCTTTCGCTTCAAGATTCTCGAGGTAAACATTCAATTATAATCTGTTTTAACCAAAAATGTAAAAAAATTTAACTTAAAATCAATTATGAGATTATATAACCATTTAAAGGCAGAAACAAAGCTTTTGAAGGCATAAGTGACTATAAAAAAAGTTTTCTTCTCAATGAATGGTTTTTGCATCACGTTTCTCGAGGTAAACATTCAATTATAATCTGTTTTAACCAAAAATGCAAAAAAATTCAACTTAAAATCAATTATGAGATTATATAACCATTTAAAGGCAGAAACAAAGCTTTTGAAGGCATAAGTGACTATAAAAGAAGTTTTCTTCTCAATGAATGGCTTTCGCTTCAAGATTCTCGAGGTAAACATTCAATTATAATCTGTTTTAACAAAAAATGTAAAAAAATTCAACTCAAAATCAATTATGAGATTATATAACCATTTAAAGGCAGAAACAAAACTTTTGAAGCCATAAGTGACTATAAAAGAAGTTTTCTTCTCAATGAATGCTTTTTGCATCACGTTTCTCGAGGTAAACATTCAATTATAATCTGTTTTAACCAAAAATATCAAAAAAAATGCAACTTAAAATCAATTATGAGATTATATAACCATTTAAAGGGAGAAACAAAGCTTTTGAAGGCATAAGTGACTATAAAAGAAGTTTTCTTCTCAATGAATGGCTTTCGCTTCAAGATTCTCGAGGTAAACATTCAATTATAATCTGTTTTAACCAAAAATGTAAAAAAATTTAACTTAAAATCAATTATGAGATTATATAACCATTTAAAGGCAGAAACAAAGCTTTTGAAGGCATAAGTGACTATAAAAAAAGTTTTCTTCTCAATGAATGGTTTTTGCATCACGTTTCTCGAGGTAAACATTCAATTATAATCTGTTTTAACCAAAAATGTAAAACAATTCAACTTAAAACCAATTATGAGATTATATAACCATTTAAAGGGAGAAACAAAGCTTTTGAAGGCAGAAGTGACTATAAAAGAAGTTTTCTTCTCAATGAATGCTTTTTGCATCACGTTTCTCGAGGTAAACATTCAATTATAATCTGTTTTAACCAAAAATGTAAAAAAAACGCAACTTAAAATCAATTATGAGATTATATAACTATTTAAAGGGAAAAACAAAGCTTTTGAAGCCATAAGTGACTATAAAAGAAGTTTTCTTCTCAATGAATGGCTTTCGCTTCACGATTCTCGAGGTAAACATTCAATTATAATATGTTTTAACCAAAAATGTAAAAAAATTCAACTTAAAATCAATTATGAGATTATATAACCATTTAAAGGGAGAAACAAAGCTTTTGAAGGCATAAGTGACTGTAAAAGAAGTTTTCTTCTCAATGAATGCTTTTTGCATCACGTTTCTCGAGGTAAACATTCAATTATAATCTGTTTTAACCAAAAATGTAAAAAAAATGCAACTTAAAATCAATTATGAGATTATATAACCATTTAAAGGGAGAAAGAAAGCTTTTGAAGGCGTAAGTGACTATAAAAGAAGTTTTCTTCTCAATGAATGGCTTTCGCTTCAAGATTCTCGAGGTAAACATTCAATTATAATCTGTTTTAACCAAAAATGTAAAAAAATTCAACTTAAAATCAATTATGAGATTATATAACCATTTAAAGGCAGAAACAAAGCTTTTGAAGGCATAAGTGACTATAAAAGAAGTTTTCTTCTCAATGAATGGTTTTTGCATCACGTTTCTCCAGGTAAACATTCAATTATAATCTGTTTTAACCAAAAATGTAAAAAAATTCAACTTAAAATCAATTATGAGATTATATAACCATTTAAAGGCAGAAACAAAGCTTTTGAAGGCATAAGTGACTATAAAAGAAGTTTTCTTCTCAATGAATGGCTTTCGCTTCAAGATTCTCGAGGTAAACATTCAATTATAATCTGTTTTAACCAAAAATGTAAAAAAATTTAACTTAAAATCAATTATGAGATTATATAACCATTTAAAGGCAGAAACAAAGCTTTTGAAGTCATAAGTGACTATAAAAAAAGTTTTCTTCTCAATGAATAGTTTTTGCATCACGTTTCTCGAGGTAAACATTCAATTATAATCTGTTTTAATCAAAAATGTAAAAAAATTCAACTTAAAATTAATTATGAGATTATATAACCATTTAAAGGCAGAAACAAAGCTTTTGAAGGCATAAGTGACTATAAAAGAAGTTTTCTTCTCAATGAATGGCTTTCGCTTCAAGATTCTCGAGGTAAACATTCAATTATAATCTGTTTTAACCAAAAATGTAAAAAAATTCAACTTAAAATCAATTATGAGATTATATAACCATTTAAAGGCAGAAACAAAGCTTTTGAAGCCATAAGTGACTATAAAAGAAGTTTTCTTCTCAATGAATGGTTTTTGCATCACGTTTCTCGAGGTAAACATTCAATTATAATCTGTTTTAACCAAAAATGTAAAAAAAACGCAACTTAAAATCAATTATGAGATTATATAACTATTTAAAGGGAAAAACAAAGCTTTTTGAAGCCATAAGTGACTATAAAAGAAGTTTTCTTCTTAATGAATGGCTTTCGCTTCAAGATTCTCGCGGTAAACATTCAATTATAATATGTTTTAACCAAAAATGTATAAAAATTCAACTTAAAATCAATTATGAGATTATATAACCATTTAAAGGGAGAAACAAAGCTTTTGAAGGCATAAGTGACTATAAAAGAAGTTTTCTTCTCAATGAATACTTTTTGCATCACGTTTCTCGAGGTAAACATTCAATTATAATCTGTTTTAACCAAAAATATAAAAAAATTCAACTTAAAATCTATTATGAGATTATATAACCATTTAAAGGGGGAAACAAAGCTTTTGAAGGCATAACTGACTATAAAAGAAGTTTTCTTCTTAATGAATGCTTTTTGCATCACGTTTCTCGAGGTAAACATTCAATTATAAACTGTTTTAACCAAAAATGTAAAAAAAATGCAACTTAAAATCAATTATGAGATTATATAACCATTTAAAGGGAGAAACAAAGCTTTTGAAGGCATAAGTGACTATAAAAGAAGTTTTCTTCTCAATGAATGGCTTTCGCTTCAAGATTCTCGAGGTAAAAATTCAATTATAATCTGTTTTAACCAAAAATGTAAAAAAATTCAACTTAAAATCAATTATGAGATTATATAACCATTTAAAGGGAGAAACAAAGCTTTTGAAGGCATAAGTGACTATAAAAGAAGTTTTCTTCTCAATGAATGGTTTTTGCATCACGTTTCTCAAGGTAAACATTCAATTATAATCTGTTTTAACCAAAAATATAAAAAAATTCAACTTAAAATCTATTATGAGATTATATAACCATTTAAAGGGAGAAACAAAGCTTTTGAAGGCATAAGTGACTATAAAAGAAGTTTACTTCTCAATGAATGGTTTTTGCATCACGTTTCTCGAGGTAAACATTCAATTATAATCTGTTTTAACCAAAAATGTAAAACAATTCAACTTAAAATCAATTATGAGATTATATAACCATTTAAAGGGAGAAACAAAGCTTTTGAAGGCATAAGTGACTATAAAAGAAGTTTTCTTCTCAATGAATGCTTTTTGCATCACGTTTCTCGAGGTTAACATTCAATTATAATCTGTTTTAATCAAAAATGTAAAAAAAACGCAACTTAAAATCAATTATGAGATTATATAACTATTTAAAGGGAAAAACAAAGCTTTTGAAGCCATAAGTGACTATAAAAGAAGTTTTCTTCTCAATGAATGGCTTTCGCTTCAAGATTCTCGAGGTAAACATTCAATTATAATATGTTTTAACCAAAAATGTATAAAAATTCAACTTAAAATCAATTATGAGATTATATAACCATTTAAAGGGAGAAACAAAGCTTTTGAAGGCATAAGTGACTATAAAAGAAGTTTTCTTCTCAATGAATACTTTTTGCATCACGTTTCTCGAGGTAAACATTCAATTATAATCTGTTTTAACCAAAAATATAAAAAAATTCAACTTAAAATCTATTATGAGATTATATAACCATTTAAAGGGAGAAACAAAGCTTTTGAAGGCATAACTGACTATAAAAGAAGTTTTCTTCTTAATGAATGCTTTTTGCATCACGTTTCTCGAGGTAAACATTCAATTATAATCTGTTTTAACCAAAAATGTAAAAAAAATGCAACTTAAAATCAATTACGAGATTATATAACCATTTAAAGGGAGAAACAAAGCTTTTGAAGGCATAAGTGACTATAAAAGAAGTTTTCTTCTGATTGAATGGTTTTTGCATCACGTTTCTCGAGGTAAACATTCAATTATAATCTGTTTTAACCAAAAATGTAAAAAAACGCAACTTAAAATCGATTATGAGATTATATAACCATTTAAAGGGAGAAACAAATCTTTTGAAGGCATAAGTGACTATAAAAGAAGGTTTCTTATCAATGAATGGTTTTTGCATCACGTTTCTCAAGGTAAACATTCAATTATAATCTGTTTTAACCATAAATGTAAAAAAATTCAACTTAAAATCTATTATGAGATTATATAACCATTTAAAGGGAGAAACAAAGATTTTGAAGGCATAAGTGACTATAAAAGAAGTTTTCTTCTCAATGAATGGTTTTTGCATCACGTTTCTCGAGGTAAACATTCAATTACAATCTGTTTTAACCAAAAATGTAAAACAATTCAACTTAAAATCAATTATGAGATTATATAACCATTTAAAGGGAGAAACAAAGCTTTTGAAGGCATAAGTGACTATAAAAGAAGTTTTCTTCTCAATGAATGCTTTTTGCATCACGTTTCTCGAGGTAAACATTCAATTATAATCTGTTTTAACCAAAAATGTAAAAAAAACGCAACTTAAAATCAATTATGAGATTATATAACTATTTAAAGGGAAAAACAAAGCTTTTGAAGCCATAAGTGACTATAAAAGAAGTTTTCTTCTCAATGAATGGCTTTCGCTTCAAGATTCTCGAGGTAAACATTCAATTATAATATGTTTTAACCAAAAATGTATAAAAATTCAACTTAAAATCAATTATGAGATTATATAACCATTTAAAGGGAGAAACAAAGCTTTTGAAGGCATAAGTGACTATAAAAGAAGTTTTCTTCTCAATGAATGGTTTTTGCATCACATTTCTCGAGGTAAACATTCAATTATAATCTGTTTTAACCAAAAATGTAAAAAAATTCAACTTAAAATCAATTATGAGATTATATAACCATTTAAAGGCAGAAACAAAGCTTTTGAAGGCATAAGTGACTATAAAAGAAGTTTTCTTCTCAATGAATGGCTTTCGCTTCAAGATTCTCGAGGTAAACATTCAATTATAATCTGTTTTAACCAAAAATGTAAAAAAATTTAACTTAAAATCAATTATGAGATTATATAACCATTTAAAGGCAGAAACAAAGCTTTTGAAGGCATAAGTGACTATAAAAAAAGTTTTCTTCTCAATGAATGGCTTTCGCTTCAAGATTCTCGAGGTAAACATTCAATTATAATCTATTTTAACCAAAAATGTAAAAAAATTCAACTTAAAATCAATTATGAGATTATATAACCATTTAAAGGCAGAAACAAAGCTTTTGAAGCCATAAGTGACTATAAAAGAAGTTTTCTTCTCAATGAATGCTTTTTGCATCACGTTTCTCGAGGTAAACATTCAATTATAATCTGTTTTAACCAAAAATGTAAAAAAAACGCAACTTAAAATCAATTATGAGATTATATAACTATTTAAAGGGAAAAACAAACCTTTTTGAAGCCATAAGTGACTATAAAAGAAGTTTTCTTCTCAATGAATGGCTTTCGCTTCAAGATTCTCGCGGTAAACATTCAATTATATTCTGTTTTAACCAAAAATGTAAAAAAATTCAACTTAAAATCAATTATGAGATTATATAACCATTTAAAGGGAGAAACAAAGCTTTTGAAGGCATAAGTGACTATAAAAGAAGTTTTCTTCTCAATGAATGGTTTTTGCATCACGTTTCTCCAGGTAAACATTCAATTATAATCTGTTTTAACCAAAAATATAAAAAAATTCAACTTAAAATCTATTATGAGATTATATAACCATTTAAAGGGAGAAACAAAGCTTTTGAAGGCATAAGTGACTATAAAAGAAGTTTACTTCTCAATGAATGGTTTTTGCATCACGTTTCTCGAGGTAAACATTCAATTATAATCTGTTTTAACCAAAAATATAAAAAAATTCAACTTAAAATCTATTATGAGATTATATAACCATTTAAAGGGAGAAACAAAGCTTTTGAAGGCATAAGTGACTATAAAAAAAGTTTTCTTCTCAATGAATGGTTTTTGCATCACGTTTCTCGAGGTAAACATTCAATTATAATCTGTTTTAACCAAAAATGTAAAAAAAATGCAACTTAAAATCAATTATGAGATTATATAACCATTTAAAGGCAGAAACAAAGCTTTTGAAGGCATAAGTGACTATAAAAGAAGTTTTCTTCTCAATGAATGGCTTTCGCTTCAAGATTCTCGAGGTAAACATTCAATTATAATCTGTTTTAACCAAAAATGTAAAAAAATTCAACTTAAAATCAATTATGAGATTATATAACCATTTAAAGGCAGAAACAAAGCTTTTGAAGCCATAAGTGACTATAAAAGAAGTTTTCTTCTCAATGAATGCTTTTTGCATCACGTTTCTCGAGGTAAACATTCAATTATAATCTGTTTTAACCAAAAATGTAAAAAAAACGCAACTTAAAATCAATTATGAGATTATATAACTATTTAAAGGGAAAAACAAAGCTTTTTGAAGCCATAAGTGACTATAAAAGAAGTTTTCTTCTCAATGAATGGCTTTCGCTTCAAGATTCTCACGGTAAACATTCAATTATATTCTGTTTTAACCAAAAATGTAAAAAAATTCAACTTAAAATCAATTATGAGATTATATAACCATTTAAAGGGAGAAACAAAGCTTTTGAAGGCATAAGTGACTATAAAAGAAGTTTTCTTCTCAATGAATGGTTTTTGCATCACGTTTCTCAAGGTAAACATTCAATTATAATCTGTTTTAACCAAAAATATAAAAAAATTCAACTTAAAATCTATTATGAGATTATATAACCATTTAAAGGGAGAAACAAAGCTTTTGAAGGCATAAGTGACTATAAAAGAAGTTTACTTCTCAATGAATGGTTTTTGCATCACGTTTCTCGAGGTAAACGTTCAATTATAATCTGTTTTAACCAAAAATGTAAAACAATTCAACTTAAAATCAATTATGAGATTATATAACCATTTAAAGGGAGAAACAAAGCTTTTGAAGGCATAAGTGACTATAAAAGAAGTTTTCTTCTCAATGAATGCTTTTTGCATCACGTTTCTTGAGGTAAACATTCAATTATAATCTGTTTTAATCAAAAATGTAAAAAAAACGCAACTTAAAATCAATTATGAGATTATATAACTATTTAAAGGGAAAAACAAAGCTTTTGAAGCCATAAGTGACTATAAAAGAAGTTTTCTTCTCAATGAATGGCTTTCGCTTCAAGATTCTCGAGGTAAACATTCAATTATAATATGTTTTAACCAAAAATGTATAAAAATTCAACTTAAAATCAATTATGAGATTATATAACCATTTAAAGGGAGAAACAAAGCTTTTGAAGGCATAAGTGACTATAAAAGAAGTTTTCTTCTCAATGAATACTTTTTGCATCACGTTTCTCGAGGTAAACATTCAATTATAATCTGTTTTAACCAAAAATATAAAAAAATTCAACTTAAAATCTATTATGAGATTATATAACCATTTAAAGGGAGAAACAAAGCTTTTGAAGGCATAACTGACTATAAAAGAAGTTTTCTTCTTAATGAATGCTTTTTGCATCACGTTTCTTGAGGTAAACATTCAATTATAATCTGTTTTAACCAAAAATGTAAAAAAAATACAACTTAAAATCAATTATGAGATTATATAACCATTTAAAGGGAGAAACAAAGCTTTTGAAGGCATAAGTGACTATAAAAGAAGTTTTCTTCTCAATGAATGGCTTTCGCTTCAAGATTCTCGAGGTAAACATTCAATTATAATCTGTTTTAACCAAAAATGTAAAACAATTCAACTTAAAATCAATTATGAGATTATATAACCATTTAAAGGGAGAAACAAAGCTTTTGAAGGCATAAGTGACTATAAAAGAAGTTTTCTTCTCAATGAATGCTTTTTGCATCACGTTTCTTGAGGTAAACATTCAATTATAATCTGTTTTAATCAAAAATGTAAAAAAAACGCAACTTAAAATCAATTATGAGATTATATAACTATTTAAAGGGAAAAACAAAGCTTTTGAAGCCATAAGTGACTATAAAAGAAGTTTTCTTCTCAATGAATGGCTTTCGCTTCAAGATTCTCGAGGTAAACATTCAATTATAATATGTTTTAACCAAAAATGTATAAAAATTCAACTTAAAATCAATTATGAGATTATATAACCATTTAAAGGGAGAAACAAAGCTTTTGAAGGCATAAGTGACTATAAAAGAAGTTTTCTTCTCAATGAATACTTTTTGCATCACGTTTCTCGAGGTAAACATTCAAATATAATCTGTTTTAACCAAAAATGTAAAACAATTCAACTTAAAATCAATTATGAGATTATATAACCATTTAAAGGGAGAAACAAAGCTTTTGAAGGCATAAGTGACTATAAAAGAAGTTTTCTTCTCAATGAATGGTTTTTGCATCACGTTTCTCAAGGTAAACATTCAATTATAATCTGTTTTAACCAAAAATGTAAAACAATTCAACTTAAAATCAATAATGAGATTATATAACCATTTAAAGGGAGAAACAAAGCTTTTGAAGGCATAAGTGACTATAAAAGAAGTTTTCTTCTCAATGAATACTTTTTGCATCACGTTTCTCGAGGTAAACATTCAATTATAATCTGTTTTAACCAAAAATATAAAAAAATTTAACTTCAAATCTATTATGAGATTATATAACCATTTAAAGGGAGAAACAAAGCTTTTGAAGGCATAACTGACTATAAAAGAAGTTTTCTTCTTAATGAATGCTTTTTGCATCACGTTTCTTGAGGTAAACATTCAATTATAATCTGTTTTAACCAAAAATGTAAAAAAAATACAACTTAAAATCAATTATGAGATTATATAACCATTTAAAGGGAGAAACAAAGCTTTTGAAGGCATAAGTGACTATAAAAGAAGTTTTCTTCTCAATGAATGGCTTTCGCTTCAAGATTCTCGAGGTAAACATTCAATTATAATCTGTTTTAACCAAAAATGTAAAAAAATTCAACTTAAAATCAATTATGAGATTATATAACCATTTAAAGGGAGAAACAAAGCTTTTGAAGGCATAAGTGACTATAAAAGAAGTTTTCTTCTCAATGAATGGTTTTTGCATCACGTTTCTCAAGGTAAACATTCAATTATAATCTGTTTTAACCAAAAATGTAAAACAATTCAACTTAAAATCAATAATGAGATTATATAACCATTTAAAGGGAGAAACAAAGCTTTTGAAGGCATAAGTGACTATAAAAGAAGTTTTCTTCTCAATGAATGGTTTTTGCATCACGTTTCTCGAGGTAAACATTCAATTATAATCTGTTTTAACCAAAAATGTAAAACAATTCAACTTAAAATCAATAATGAGATTATATAACCATTTAAAGGGAGAAACAAAGCTTTTGAAGGCATAAGTGACTATAAAAGAAGTTTTCTTCTCAATGAATGGTTTTTGCATCACGTTTCTCGAGGTAAACATTCAATTATAATCTGTTTTAACCAAAAATGTAAAACAATTCAACTTAAAATCAATTATGAGATTATATAACCATTTAAAGGGAGAAACAAAGCTTTTGAAGGCATAAGTGACTATAAAAGAAGTTTTCTTCTCAATGAATGGTTTTTGCATCACGTTTCTCGAGGTAAACATTCAATTATAATCTGTTTTAACCAAAAATGTAAAAAAAACGCAACTTAAAATCAATTATGAGATTATATAACTATTTAAAGGGAGAAACAAAGCTTTTGAAGGCATAAGTGACTATAAAAGAAGTTTACTACTCAATGAATGGTTTTTGCATCACGTTTCTCGAGGTAAACGTTCAATTATAATCTGTTTTAACCAAAAATGTAAAACAATTCAACTTAAAATCAATTATGAGATTATATAACCATTTAAAGGGAGAAACAAAGCTTTTGAAGGCATAAGTGACTATAAAAGAAGTTTTCTTCTCAATGAATGCTTTTTGCATCACGTTTCTTGAGGTAAACATTCAATTATAATCTGTTTTAATCAAAAATGGAAAAAAAACGCAACTTAAAATCAATTATGAGATTATATAACTATTTAAAGGGAAAAACAAAGCTTTTGAAGCCATAAGTGACTATAAAAGAAGTTTTCTTCTCAATGAATGGCTTTCGCTTCAAGATTCTCGAGGTAAACATTCAATTATAATATGTTTTAACCAAAAATGTATAAAAATTCAACTTAAAATCAATTATGAGATTATATAACCATTTAAAGGGAGAAACAAAGCTTTTGAAGGCATAAGTGACTATAAAAGAAGTTTTCTTCTCAATGAATACTTTTTGCATCACGTTTCTCGAGGTAAACATTCAATTATAATCTGTTTTAACCAAAAATATAAAAAAATTCAACTTAAAATCTATTATGAGATTATATAACCATTTAAAGGGAGAAACAAAGCTTTTGAAGGCATAACTGACTATAAAAGAAGTTTTCTTCTTAATGAATGCTTTTTGCATCACGTTTCTCGAGGTAAACATTCAATTATAATCTGTTTTAACCAAAAATGTAAAAAAAATGCAACTTAAAATCAATTACGAGATTATATAACCATTTAAAGGGAGAAACAAAGCTTTTGAAGGCATAAGTGACTATAAAAGAAGTTTTCTTCTCAATGAATGGTTTTTGCATCACGTTTCTCGAGGTAAACATTCAATTATAATCTGTTTTAACCAAAAATGTAAAAAAAACGCAACTTAAAATCGATTATGAGATTATATAACCATTTAAAGGGAGAAACAAATCTTTTGAAGGCATAAGTGACTATAAAAGAATGTTTCTTCTCAATGAATGGTTTTTGCATCACGTTTCTCGAGGTAAACATTCAATTATAATCTGTTTTAACCATAAATGTAAAAAAATTCAACTTAAAATCTATTATGAGATTATATAACCATTTAAAGGGAGAAACAAAGCTTTTGAAGGCATAAGTGACTATAAAAGAAGTTTTCTTCTCAATGAATGGTTTTTGCATCACGTTTCTCGAGGTAAACATTCAATTATAATCTGTTTTAACCAAAAATGTAAAACAATTCAACTTAAAATCAATTATGAGATTATATAACCATTTAAAGGGAGAAACAAAGCTTTTGAAGGCATAAGTGACTATAAAAGAAGTTTTCTTCTCAATGAATGCTTTTTGCATCACGTTTCTCGAGGTAAACATTCAATTATAATCTGTTTTAACCAAAAATGTAAAAAAAACGCAACTTAAAATCAATTATGAGATTATATAACTATTTAAAGGGAAAAACAAAGCTTTTGAAGCCATAAGTGACTATAAAAGAAGTTTTCTTCTCAATGAATGGATTTCGCTTCAAGATTCTCGAGGTAAACATTCAATTATAATATGTTTTAACCAAAAATGTATAAAAATTCAACTGAAAATCAATTATGAGATTATATAACCATTTAAAGGGAGAAACAAAGCTTTTGAAGGCATAAGTGACTATAAAAGAAGTTTTCTTCTCAATGAATACTTTTTGCATCACGTTTCTCGAGGTAAACATTCAAATATAATCTGTTTTAACCAAAAATGTAAAAAAATTCAACTTAAAATCAATTATGAGATTATATAACCATTTAAAGGCAGAAACAAAGCTTTTGAAGGCATAAGTGACTATAAAAGAAGTTTTCTTCTCAATGAATGGCTTTCGCTTCAAGATTCTCGAGGTAAACATTCAATTATAATCTGTTTTAACCAAAAATGTAAAAAAATTTAACTTAAAATCAATTATGAGATTATATAACCATTTAAAGGCAGAAACAAAGCTTTTGAAGGCATAAGTGACTATAAAAAAAGTTTTCTTCTCAATGAATGGTTTTTGCATCACGTTTCTCGAGGTAAACATTCAATTATAATCTGTTTTAACCAAAAATGTAAAAAAATTCAACTTAAAATCAATTATGAGATTATATAACCATTTAAAGGCAGAAACAAAGCTTTTGAAGGCATAAGTGACTATAAAAGAAGTTTTCTTCTCAATGAATGGCTTTCGCTTCAAGATTCTCGAGGTAAACATTCAATTATAATCTGTTTTAACCAAAAATGTAAAAAAATTCAACTTAAAATCAATTATGAGATTATATAACCATTTAAAGGGAGAAACAAAGCTTTTGAAGGCATAAGTGACTATAAAAGAAGTTTTCTTCTCAATGAATGGTTTTTGCATCACGTTTCTCAAGGTAAACATTCAATTATAATCTGTTTTAACCAAAAATATAAAAAAATTCAACTTAAAATCTATTATGAGATTATATAACCATTTAAAGGGAGAAACAAAGCTTTTGAAGGCATAAGTGACTATAAAAGAAGTTTTCTTCTCAATGAATGCTTTTTGCATCACGTTTCTTGAGGTAAACATTCAATTATAATCTGTTTTAATCAAAAATGTAAAAAAAACGCAACTTAAAATCAATTATGAGATTATATAACTATTTAAAGGGAAAAACAAAGCTTTTGAAGCCATAAGTGACTATAAAAGAAGTTTTCTTCTCAATGAATGGCTTTCGCTTCAAGATTCTCGAGGTAAACATTCAATTATAATATGTTTGAACCAAAAATGTATAAAAATTCAACTTAAAATCAATTATGAGATTATATAACCATTTAAAAGGAGAAACAAAGCTTTTGAAGGCATAAGTGACTATAAAAGAAGTTTTCTTCTCAATGAATACTTTTTGCATCACGTTTCTCGAGGTAAACATTCAATTATAATCTGTTTTAACCAAAAATATAAAAAAATTCAACTTAAAATCTATTATCAGATTATATAACCATTTAAAGGGAGAAACAAAGCTTTTGAAGGCATAACTGACTATAAAAGAAGTTTTCTTCTTAATGAATGCTTTTTGCATCACGTTTCTCGATGTAAACATTCAATTATAATCTGTTTTAACCAAAAATGTAAAAAAAATGCAACTTAAAATCAATTACGAGATTATATAACCATTTAAAGGGAGAAACAAAGCTTTTGAAGGCATAAGTGACTATAAAAGAAGTTTTCTTCTCAATGAATGGTTTTTGCATCACGTTTCTCGAGGTAAACATTCAATTATAATCTGTTTTAACCAAAAATGTAAAAAAAACGCAACTTAAAATCGATTATGAGATTATATAACCATTTAAAGGGAGAAACAAATCTTTTGAAGGCATAAGTGACTATAAAAGAAGGTTTCTTCTCAATGAATGGTTTTTGCATCACGTTTCTCGAGGTAAACATTCAATTATAATCTGTTTTAACCATAAATGTAAAAAAATTCAACTTAAAATCTATTATGAGATTATATAACCATTTAAAGGGAGAAACAAAGCTTTTGAAGGCATAAGTGACTATAAAAGAAGTTTTCTTCTCAATGAATGGTTTTTGCATCACGTTTCTCGAGGTAAACATTCAATTATAATCTGTTTTAACCAAAAATGTAAAACAATTCAACTTAAAATCAATTATGAGATTATATAACCATTTAAAGGGAGAAACAAAGCTTTTGAAGGCATAAGTGACTATAAAAGAAGTTTTCTTCTCAATGAATGGTTTTTGCATCACGTTTCTCGAGGTAAACATTCAATTATAATCTGTTTTAACCAAAAATGTAAAAAAAACGCAACTTAAAATCAATTATGAGATTATATAACTATTTAAAGGGAAAAACAAAGCTTTTGAAGCCATAAGTGACTATAAAAGAAGTTTTCTTCTCAATGAATGGCTTTCGCTTCAAGATTCTCGAGGTAAACATTCAATTATAATATGTTTTAACCAAAAATGTATAAAAATTCAACTTAAAATCAATTATGAGATTATATAACCATTTAAAGGGAGAAACAAAGCTTTTGAAGGCATAAGTGACTATAAAAGAAGTTTTCTTCTCAATGAATACTTTTTGCATCACGTTTCTCGAGGTAAACATTCAATTATAATCTGTTTTAACCAAAAATATAAAAAAATTTAACTTAAAATCTATTATGAGATTATATAACCATTTAAAGGGAGAAACAAAGCTTTTGAAGGCATAACTGACTATAAAAGAAGTTTTCTTCTTAATGAATGCTTTTTGCATCACGTTTCTTGAGGTAAACATTCAATTATAATCTGTTTTAACCAAAAATGTAAAAAAAATGCAACTTAAAATCAATTATGAGATTATATAACCATTTAAAGGGAGAAACAAAGCTTTTGAAGGCATAAGTGACTATAAAAGAAGTTTTCTTCTCAATGAATGGCTTTCGCTTAAAGATTCTCGAGGTAAACATTCAATTATAATCTGTTTTAACCAAAAATGTAAAAAAATTCAACTTAAAATCAATTATGAGATTATATAACCATTTAAAGGGAGAAACAAAGCTTTTGAAGGCATAAGTGACTATAAAAGAAGTTTTCTTCTCAATGAATGGTTTTTGCATCACGTTTCTCAAGGTAAACATTCAATTATAATCTGTTTTAACCAAAAATGTAAAACAATTCAACTTAAAATCAATAATGAGATTATATAACCATTTAAAGGGAGAAACAAAGCTTTTGAAGGCATAAGTGACTATAAAAGAAGTTTTCTTCTCAATGAATGGTTTTTGCATCACGTTTCTCGAGGTAAACATTCAATTATAATCTGTTTTAACCAAAAATGTAAAACAATTCAACTTAAAATCAATTATGAGATTATATAACCATTTAAAGGGAGAAACAAAGCTTTTGAAGGCATAAGTGACTATAAAAGAAGTTTTCTTCTCAATGAATGGTTTTTGCATCACGTTTCTCGAGGTAAACATTCAATTATAATCTGTTTTAACCAAAAATGTAAAAAAAACGCAACTTAAAATCAATTATGAGATTATATAACTATTTAAAGGGAAAAACAAAGCTTTTGAAGGCATAAGTGACTATAAAAGAAGTTTTCTTCTCAATGAATGGTTTTTGCATCACGTTTCTCCAGGTAAACATTCAATTATAATCTGTTTTAACCAAAAATGTAAAACAATTCAACTTAAAATCAATAATGAGATTATATAACCATTTAAAGGGAGAAACAAAGCTTTTGAAGGCATAAGTGACTATAAAAGAAGTTTTCTTCTCAATGAATGGTTTTTGCATCACGTTTCTCGAGGTAAACATTCAATTATAATCTGTTTTAACCAAAAATGTAAAACAATTCAACTTAAAATCAATTATGAGATTATATAACCATTTAAAGGGAGAAACAAAGCTTTTGAAGGCATAAGTGACTATAAAAGAAGTTTTCTTCTCAATGAATGGTTTTTGCATCACGTTTCTCAAGGTAAACATTCAATTATAATCTGTTTTAACCAAAAATGTAAAACAATTCAACTTAAAATCAATAATGAGATTATATAACCATTTAAAGGGAGAAACAAAGCTTTTGAAGGCATAAGTGACTATAAAAGAAGTTTTCTTCTCAATGAATACTTTTTGCATCACGTTTCTCGAGGTAAACATTCAATTATAATCTGTTTTAACCAAAAATATAAAAAAATTTAACTTAAAATCTATTATGAGATTATATAACCATTTAAAGGGAGAAACAAAGCTTTTGAAGGCATAACTGACTATAAAAGAAGTTTTCTTCTTAATGAATGCTTTTTGCATCACGTTTCTTGAGGTAAACATTCAATTATAATCTGTTTTAACCAAAAATGTAAAAAAAATACAACTTAAAATCAATTATGAGATTATATAACCATTTAAAGGGAGAAACAAAGCTTTTGAAGGCATAAGTGACTATAAAAGAAGTTTTCTTCTCAATGAATGGCTTTCGCTTCAAGATTCTCGAGGTAAACATTCAATTATAATCTGTTTTAACCAAAAATGTAAAAAAATTCAACTTAAAATCAATTATGAGATTATATAACCATTTAAAGGGAGAAACAAAGCTTTTGAAGGCATAAGTGACTATAAAAGAAGTTTTCTTCTCAATGAATGGTTTTTGCATTACGTTTCTCAAGGTAAACATTCAATTATAATCTGTTTTAACCAAAAATGTAAAACAATTCAACTTAAAATCAATAATGAGATTATATAACCATTTAAAGGGAGAAACAAAGCTTTTGAAGGCATAAGTGACTATAAAAGAAGTTTTCTTCTCAATGAATGGTTTTTGCATCACGTTTCTCGAGGTAAACATTCAATTATAATCTGTTTTAACCAAAAATGTAAAACAATTCAACTTAAAATCAATAATGAGATTATATAACCATTTAAAGGGAGAAACAAAGCTTTTGAAGGCATAAGTGACTATAAAAGAAGTTTTCTTCTCAATGAATGGTTTTTGCATCACGTTTCTCGAGGTAAACATTCAATTATAATCTGTTTTAACCAAAAATGTAAAACAATTCAACTTAAAATCAATTATGAGATTATATAACCATTTAAAGGGAGAAACAAAGCTTTTGAAGGCATAAGTGACTATAAAAGAAGTTTTCTTCTCAATGAATGGTTTTTGCATCACGTTTCTCGAGGTAAACATTCAATTATAATCTGTTTTAACCAAAAATGTAAAAAAAACGCAACTTAAAATCAATTATGAGATTATATAACTATTTAAAGGGAGAAACAAAGCTTTTGAAGGCATAAGTGACTATAAAAGAAGTTTACTACTCAATGAATGGTTTTTGCATCACGTTTCTCGAGGTAAACGTTCAATTATAATCTGTTTTTACCAAAAATGTAAAACAATTCAACTTAAAATCAATTATGAGATTATATAACCATTTAAAGGGAGAAACAAAGCTTTTGAAGGCATAAGTGACTATAAAAGAAGTTTTCTTCTCAATGAATGCTTTTTGCATCACGTTTCTTGAGGTAAACATTCAATTATAATCTGTTTTAATCAAAAATGGAAAAAAAAACGCAACTTAAAATCAATTATGAGATTATATAACTATTTAAAGGGAAAAACAAAGCTTTTGAAGCCATAAGTGACTATAAAAGAAGTTTTCTTCTCAATGAATGGCTTTCGCTTCAAGATTCTCGAGGTAAACATTCAATTATAATATGTTTTAACCAAAAATGTATAAAAATTCAACTTAAAATCAATTATGAGATTATATAACCATTTAAAGGGAGAAACAAAGCTTTTGAAGGCATAAGTGACTATAAAAGAAGTTTTCTTCTCAATGAATACTTTTTGCATCACGTTTCTCGAGGTAAACATTCAATTATAATCTGTTTTAACCAAAAATATAAAAAAATTCAACTTAAAATCTATTATGAGATTATATAACCATTTAAAGGGAGAAACAAAGCTTTTGAAGGCATAACTGACTATAAAAGAAGTTTTCTTCTTAATGAATGCTTTTTGCATCACGTTTCTCGAGGTAAACATTCAATTATAATCTGTTTTAACCAAAAATGTAAAAAAAATGCAACTTAAAATCAATTACGAGATTATATAACCATTTAAAGGGAGAAACAAAGCTTTTGAAGGCATAAGTGACTATAAAAGAAGTTTTCTTCTCAATGAATGGTTTTTGCATCACGTTTCTCGAGGTAAACATTCAATTATAATCTGTTTTAACCAAAAATGTAAAAAAAACGCAACTTAAAATCGATTATGAGATTATATAACCATTTAAAGGGAGAAACAAATCTTTTGAAGGCATAAGTGACTATAAAAGAATGTTTCTTCTCAATGAATGGTTTTTGCATCACGTTTCTCGAGGTAAACATTCAATTATAATCTGTTTTAACCATAAATGTAAAAAAATTCAACTTAAAATCTATTATGAGATTATATAACCATTTAAAGGGAGAAACAAAGCTTTTGAAGGCATAAGTGACTATAAAAGAAGTTTTCTTCTCAATGAATGGTTTTTGCATCACGTTTCTCGAGGTAAACATTCAATTATAATCTGTTTTAACCAAAAATGTAAAACAATTCAACTTAAAATCAATTATGAGATTATATAACCATTTAAAGGGAGAAACAAAGCTTTTGAAGGCATAAGTGACTATAAAAGAAGTTTTCTTCTCAATGAATGCTTTTTGCATCACGTTTCTCGAGGTAAACATTCAATTATAATCTGTTTTAACCAAAAATGTAAAAAAAACGCAACTTAAAATCAATTATGAGATTATATAACTATTTAAAGGGAAAAACAAAGCTTTTGAAGCCATAAGTGACTATAAAAGAAGTTTTCTTCTCAATGAATGGATTTCGCTTCAAGATTCTCGAGGTAAACATTCAATTATAATATGTTTTAACCAAAAATGTATAAAAATTCAACTGAAAATCAATTATGAGATTATATAACCATTTAAAGGGAGAAACAAAGCTTTTGAAGGCATAAGTGACTATAAAAGAAGTTTTCTTCTCAATGAATGGCTTTCGCTTCAAGATTCTCGAGGTAAACATTCAATTATAATCTGTTTTAACCAAAAATGTAAAAAAATTTAACTTAAAATCAATTATGAGATTATATAACCATTTAAAGGCAGAAACAAAGCTTTTGAAGGCATAAGTGACTATAAAAAAAGTTTTCTTCTCAATGAATGGTTTTTGCATCACGTTTCTCGAGGTAAACATTCAATTATAATCTGTTTTAACCAAAAATGTAAAAAAATTCAACTTAAAATCAATTATGAGATTATATAACCATTTAAAGGCAGAAACAAAGCTTTTGAAGGCATAAGTGACTATAAAAGAAGTTTTCTTCTCAATGAATGGCTTTCGCTTCAAGATTCTCGAGGTAAACATTCAATTATAATCTGTTTTAACCAAAAATGTAAAAAAATTCAACTTAAAATCAATTATGAGATTATATAACCATTTAAAGGGAGAAACAAAGCTTTTGAAGGCATAAGTGACTATAAAAGAAGTTTTCTTCTCAATGAATGGTTTTTGCATCACGTTTCTCAAGGTAAACATTCAATTATAATCTGTTTTAACCAAAAATATAAAAAAATTCAACTTAAAATCTATTATGAGATTATATAACCATTTAAAGGGAGAAACAAAGCTTTTGAAGGCATAAGTGACTATAAAAGAAGTTTTCTTCTCAATGAATGCTTTTTGCATCACGTTTCTTGAGGTAAACATTCAATTATAATCTGTTTTAATCAAAAATGTAAAAAAAACGCAACTTAAAATCAATTATGAGATTATATAACTATTTAAAGGGAAAAACAAAGCTTTTGAAGCCATAAGTGACTATAAAAGAAGTTTTCTTCTCAATGAATGGCTTTCGCTTCAAGATTCTCGAGGTAAACATTCAATTATAATATGTTTGAACCAAAAATGTATAAAAATTCAACTTAAAATCAATTATGAGATTATATAACCATTTAAAAGGAGAAACAAAGCTTTTGAAGGCATAAGTGACTATAAAAGAAGTTTTCTTCTCAATGAATACTTTTTGCATCACGTTTCTGGAGGTAAACATTCAATTATAATCTGTTTTAACCAAAAATATAAAAAAATTCAACTTAAAATCTATTATCAGATTATATAACCATTTAAAGGGAGAAACAAAGCTTTTGAAGGCATAACTGACTATAAAAGAAGTTTTCTTCTTAATGAATGCTTTTTGCATCACGTTTCTCGATGTAAACATTCAATTATAATCTGTTTTAACCAAAAATGTAAAAAAAATGCAACTTAAAATCAATTACGAGATTATATAACCATTTAAAGGGAGAAACAAAGCTTTTGAAGGCATAAGTGACTATAAAAGAAGTTTTCTTCTCAATGAATGGTTTTTGCATCACGTTTCTCGAGGTAAACATTCAATTATAATCTGTTTTAACCAAAAATGTAAAAAAAACGCAACTTAAAATCGATTATGAGATTATATAACCATTTAAAGGGAGAAACAAATCTTTTGAAGGCATAAGTGACTATAAAAGAAGGTTTCTTCTCAATGAATGGTTTTTGCATCACGTTTCTGGAGGTAAACATTCAATTATAATCTGTTTTAACCATAAATGTAAAAAAATTCAACTTAAAATCTATTATGAGATTATATAACCATTTAAAGGGAGAAACAAAGCTTTTGAAGGCATAAGTGACTATAAAAGAAGTTTTCTTCTCAATGAATGGTTTTTGCATCACGTTTCTCGAGGTAAACATTCAATTATAATCTGTTTTAACCAAAAATGTAAAACAATTCAACTTAAAATCAATTATGAGATTATATAACCATTTAAAGGGAGAAACAAAGCTTTTGAAGGCATAAGTGACTATAAAAGAAGTTTTCTTCTCAATGAATGGTTTTTGCATCACGTTTCTCGAGGTAAACATTCAATTATAATCTGTTTTAACCAAAAATGTAAAAAAAACGCAACTTAAAATCAATTATGAGATTATATAACTATTTAAAGGGAAAAACAAAGCTTTTGAAGCCATAAGTGACTATAAAAGAAGTTTTCTTCTCAATGAATGGCTTTCGCTTCAAGATTCTCGAGGTAAACATTCAATTATAATATGTTTTAACCAAAAATGTATAAAAATTCAACTTAAAATCAATTATGAGATTATATAACCATTTAAAGGGAGAAACAAAGCTTTTGAAGGCATAAGTGACTATAAAAGAAGTTTTCTTCTCAATGAATACTTTTTGCATCACGTTTCTCAAGGTAAACATTCAATTATAATCTGTTTTAACCAAAAATATAAAAAAATTTAACTTAAAATCTATTATGAGATTATATAACCATTTAAAGGGAGAAACAAAGCTTTTGAAGGCATAACTGACTATAAAAGAAGTTTTCTTCTTAATGAATGCTTTTTGCATCACGTTTCTTGAGGCAAACATTCAATTATAATCTGTTTTAACCAAAAATGTAAAAAAAATGCAACTTAAAATCAATTATGAGATTATATAACCATTTAAAGGGAGAAACAAAGCTTTTGAAGGCATAAGTGACTATAAAAGAAGTTTTCTTCTCAATGAATGGCTTTCGCTTCAAGATTCTCGAGGTAAACATTCAATTATAATCTGTTTTAACCAAAAATGTAAAAAAATTCAACTTAAAATCAATTATGAGATTATATAACCATTTAAAGGGAGAAACAAAGCTTTTGAAGGCATAAGTGACTATAAAAGAAGTTTTCTTCTCAATGAATGGTTTTTGCATCACGTTTCTCAAGGTAAACATTCAATTATAATCTGTTTTAACCAAAAATGTAAAACAATTCAACTTAAAATCAATAATGAGATTATATAACCATTTAAAGGGAGAAACAAAGCTTTTGAAGGCATAAGTGACTATAAAAGAAGTTTTCTTCTCAATGAATGGTTTTCGCATCACGTTTCTCGAGGTAAACATTCAATTATAATCTGCTTTAACCAAAAATGTAAAAAAATTCAACTTAAAATCAATTATGAGAATATATAACCATTTAAAGGGAGAAACAAAGCTTTTGAATGCATAAGTGACTATAAAAGAAGTTTTCTACTCAATGAATGGTTTTTGCATCACGTTTCTTGAGGTAAACATTCAATTATAATCTGTTTTAACCATAAATATAAAAAAATTCAACTTAAAATCTATTATGAGATTATATAACCATTTAAAGGGAGAAACAAAGCTTTTGAAGGCATAAGTGACTATAAAAGAAGTTTTCTTCTCAATGAATGATTTTTGCATCACGTTTCTCAAGGTAAACATTCAATTATAATCTGTTTTAACCAAAAATGTAAAAAAATTCAACTTAAAATCTATTATGAGATTATATAACCATTTAAAGGGAGAAACAAAGCTTTTGAAGGCATAAGTGACTATAAAAGAAGTTTTCTTCTCAATGAATGCTTTTTGCATCACGTTTCTCGAGGTAAACATTCAATTATAATCTTTTTTAACCAAAAATGTAAAAAAATTCAACTTAAAATCAATTATGAGATTATATAACCATTTAAAGGGAGAAACAAAGCTTTTGAAGGCATAAGTGACTATAAAAGAAGTTTTCTTCTCAATGAATACTTTTTGCATCACGTTTCTCGAGGTAAACATTTAATTATAATCTGTTTTAATCAAAAATATAAAAAAATTTAACTTAAAATCTATTATGAGATTATATAACCATTTAAAGGGAGAAACAAAACTTTTGAAGGCATAAGTGAGTATAAAAGAAGTTTTCTTCTCAATGAATGCTTTTAGCATCACGTTTCTCGAGGTAAACATTCAATTATAATATGTTTTAATCAAAAATGTAAAAAAATTTAACTTAAAATCAATCATGAGATTATATAACCATTTAAAGGGAGAAACAAAGCTTTTGAAGGCATAAGTGACTATAAAAGAAGTTTTCTTCTCAATGAATGCTTTTGGCATCACGTTTCTCGAGGTAAACATTCAATTATAATCTGTTTTAACCAAAAATGTAAAAAAAACGCAACTTAAAATCAATTATGAGATTATATAACTATTTAAAGGGAAAAACAAAGCTTTTGAAGCCATAAGTGACTATAAAAGAAGTTTTCTTCTCAATGAATGGATTTCGCTTCAAGATTCTCGAGGTAAACATTCAATTATAATATGTTTTAACCAAAAATGTATAAAAATTCAACTGAAAATCAATTATGAGATTATATAACCATTTAAAGGGAGAAACAAAGCTTTTGAAGGCATAAGTGACTATAAAAGAAGTTTTCTTCTCAATGAATACTTTTTGCATCACGTTTCTCGAGGTAAACATTCAAATATAATCTGTTTTAACCAAAAATGTAAAAAAATTCAACTTAAAATCAATTATGAGATTATATAACCATTTAAAGGCAGAAACAAAGCTTTTGAAGGCATAAGTGACTATAAAAGAAGTTTTCTTCTCAATGAATGGCTTTCGCTTCAAGATTCTCGAGGTAAACATTCAATTATAATCTGTTTTAACCAAAAATGTAAAAAAATTTAACTTAAAATCAATTATGAGATTATATAACCATTTAAAGGCAGAAACAAAGCTTTTGAAGGCATAAGTGACTATAAAAAAAGTTTTCTTCTCAATGAATGGTTTTTGCATCACGTTTCTCGAGGTAAACATTCAATTATAATCTGTTTTAACCAAAAATGTAAAAAAATTCAACTTAAAATCAATTATGAGATTATATAACCATTTAAAGGCAGAAACAAAGCTTTTGAAGGCATAAGTGACTATAAAAGAAGTTTTCTTCTCAATGAATGGCTTTCGCTTCAAGATTCTCGAGGTAAACATTCAATTATAATCTGTTTTAACCAAAAATGTAAAAAAATTCAACTTAAAATCAATTATGAGATTATATAACCATTTAAAGGGAGAAACAAAGCTTTTGAAGGCATAAGTGACTATAAAAGAAGTTTTCTTCTCAATGAATGGTTTTTGCATCACGTTTCTCAAGGTAAACATTCAATTATAATCTGTTTTAACCAAAAATATAAAAAAATTCAACTTAAAATCTATTATGAGATTATATAACCATTTAAAGGGAGAAACAAAGCTTTTGAAGGCATAAGTGACTATAAAAGAAGTTTTCTTCTCAATGAATGCTTTTTGCATCACGTTTCTTGAGGTAAACATTCAATTATAATCTGTTTTAATCAAAAATGTAAAAAAAACGCAACTTAAAATCAATTATGAGATTATATAACTATTTAAAGGGAAAAACAAAGCTTTTGAAGCCATAAGTGACTATAAAAGAAGTTTTCTTCTCAATGAATGGCTTTCGCTTCAAGATTCTCGAGGTAAACATTCAATTATAATATGTTTGAACCAAAAATGTATAAAAATTCAACTTAAAATCAATTATGAGATTATATAACCATTTAAAAGGAGAAACAAAGCTTTTGAAGGCATAAGTGACTATAAAAGAAGTTTTCTTCTCAATGAATACTTTTTGCATCACGTTTCTCGAGGTAAACATTCAATTATAATCTGTTTTAACCAAAAATATAAAAAAATTCAACTTAAAATCTATTATCAGATTATATAACCATTTAAAGGGAGAAACAAAGCTTTTGAAGGCATAACTGACTATAAAAGAAGTTTTCTTCTTAATGAATGCTTTTTGCATCACGTTTCTCGATGTAAACATTCAATTATAATCTGTTTTAACCAAAAATGTAAAAAAAATGCAACTTAAAATCAATTACGAGATTATATAACCATTTAAAGGGAGAAACAAAGCTTTTGAAGGCATAAGTGACTATAAAAGAAGTTTTCTTCTCAATGAATGGTTTTTGCATCACGTTTCTCGAGGTAAACATTCAATTATAATCTGTTTTAACCAAAAATGTAAAAAAAACGCAACTTAAAATCGATTATGAGATTATATAACCATTTAAAGGGAGAAACAAATCTTTTGAAGGCATAAGTGACTATAAAAGAAGGTTTCTTCTCAATGAATGGTTTTTGCATCACGTTTCTCGAGGTAAACATTCAATTATAATCTGTTTTAACCATAAATGTAAAAAAATTCAACTTAAAATCTATTATGAGATTATATAACCATTTAAAGGGAGAAACAAAGCTTTTGAAGGCATAAGTGACTATAAAAGAAGTTTTCTTCTCAATGAATGGTTTTTGCATCACGTTTCTCGAGGTAAACATTCAATTATAATCTGTTTTAACCAAAAATGTAAAACAATTCAACTTAAAATCAATTATGAGATTATATAACCATTTAAAGGGAGAAACAAAGCTTTTGAAGGCATAAGTGACTATAAAAGAAGTTTTCTTCTCAATGAATGGTTTTTGCATCACGTTTCTCGAGGTAAACATTCAATTATAATCTGTTTTAACCAAAAATGTAAAAAAAACGCAACTTAAAATCAATTATGAGATTATATAACTATTTAAAGGGAAAAACAAAGCTTTTGAAGCCATAAGTGACTATAAAAGAAGTTTTCTTCTCAATGAATGGCTTTCGCTTCAAGATTCTCGAGGTAAACATTCAATTATAATATGTTTTAACCAAAAATGTATAAAAATTCAACTTAAAATCAATTATGAGATTATATAACCATTTAAAGGGAGAAACAAAGCTTTTGAAGGCATAAGTGACTATAAAAGAAGTTTTCTTCTCAATGAATACTTTTTGCATCACGTTTCTCGAGGTAAACATTCAATTATAATCTGTTTTAACCAAAAATATAAAAAAATTTAACTTAAAATCTATTATGAGATTATATAACCATTTAAAGGGAGAAACAAAGCTTTTGAAGGCATAACTGACTATAAAAGAAGTTTTCTTCTTAATGAATGCTTTTTGCATCACGTTTCTTGAGGCAAACATTCAATTATAATCTGTTTTAACCAAAAATGTAAAAAAAATGCAACTTAAAATCAATTATGAGATTATATAACCATTTAAAGGGAGAAACAAAGCTTTTGAAGGCATAAGTGACTATAAAAGAAGTTTTCTTCTCAATGAATGGCTTTCGCTTCAAGATTCTCGAGGTAAACATTCAATTATAATCTGTTTTAACCAAAAATGTAAAAAAATTCAACTTAAAATCAATTATGAGATTATATAACCATTTAAAGGGAGAAACAAAGCTTTTGAAGGCATAAGTGACTATAAAAGAAGTTTTCTTCTCAATGAATGGTTTTTGCATCACGTTTCTCAAGGTAAACATTCAATTATAATCTGTTTTAACCAAAAATGTAAAACAATTCAACTTAAAATCAATAATGAGATTATATAACCATTTAAAGGGAGAAACAAAGCTTTTGAAGGCATAAGTGACTATAAAAGAAGTTTTCTTCTCAATGAATGGTTTTCGCATCACGTTTCTCGAGGTAAACATTCAATTATAATCTGCTTTAACCAAAAATGTAAAAAAATTCAACTTAAAATCAATTATGAGAATATATAACCATTTAAAGGGAGAAACAAAGCTTTTGAATGCATAAGTGACTATAAAAGAAGTTTTCTACTCAATGAATGGTTTTTGCATCACGTTTCTTGAGGTAAACATTCAATTATAATCTGTTTTAACCATAAATATAAAAAAATTCAACTTAAAATCTATTATGAGATTATATAACCATTTAAAGGGAGAAACAAAGCTTTTGAAGGCATAAGTGACTATAAAAGAAGTTTTCTTCTCAATGAATGATTTTTGCATCACGTTTCTCAAGGTAAACATTCAATTATAATCTGTTTTAACCAAAAATGTAAAAAAATTCAACTTAAAATCTATTATGAGATTATATAACCATTTAAAGGGAGAAACAAAGCTTTTGAAGGCATAAGTGACTATAAAAGAAGTTTTCTTCTCAATGAATGCTTTTTGCATCACGTTTCTCGAGGTAAACATTCAATTATAATCTTTTTTAACCAAAAATGTAAAAAAATTCAACTTAAAATCAATTATGAGATTATATAACCATTTAAAGGGAGAAACAAAGCTTTTGAAGGCATAAGTGACTATAAAAGAAGTTTTCTTCTCAATGAATACTTTTTGCATCACGTTTCTCGAGGTAAACATTTAATTATAATCTGTTTTAATCAAAAATATAAAAAAATTTAACTTAAAATCTATTATGAGATTATATAACCATTTAAAGGGAGAAACAAAACTTTTGAAGGCATAAGTGACTATAAAAGAAGTTTTCTTCTCAATGAATGCTTTTAGCATCACGTTTCTCGAGGTAAACATTCAATTATAATATGTTTTAATCAAAAATGTAAAAAAATTTAACTTAAAATCAATCATGAGATTATATAACCATTTAAAGGGAGAAACAAAGCTTTTGAAGGCATAAGTGACTATAAAAGAAGTTTTCTTCTCAATGAATGCTTTTGGCATCACGTTTCTCGAGGTAAACATTCAATTATAATCTGTTTTAACCAAAAATGTAAAAAAAATGCAACTTAAAATCAATTATGAGATTATATAACCATTTAAAGGGAGAAACAAAGCTTTTGAAGGCATAAGTGACTATAAAAGAAGTTTTCTTCTCAATGAATGGCTTTCGCTTCAAGATTCTCGATGTAAACATTCAATTATAATCTGTTTTAACCAAAAATGTAAAAAAATTCAACGTAAAATCAATTATGAGATTATATAACCATTTAAAGGGAGAAACAAAGCTTTTGAAGGCATAAGTGACTATAAAAGAAGTTTTCTTCTCAATGAATAGTTTTTGCATCACGTTTCTCGAGGTAAACATTCAATTATAATCTGTTTTAACCATAAATATAAAAAAATTCAACTTAAAATCGATTATGAGATTATATAACCATTTAAAGGGAGAAACAAATCTTTTGAAGGCATAAGTGACTATAAAAGAAGGTTTCTTCTCAATGAATGGTTTTTGCATCACGTTTCTCGAGGTAACCATTCAATTATAATCTGTTTTAACCATAAATATAAAAAAATTCAACTTAAAATCGATTATGAGATTATATAACCATTTAAAGGGAGAAACAAATCTTTTGAAGGCATAAGTGACTATAAAAGAAGGTTTCTTCTCAATGAATGGTTTTTGCATCACGTTTCCCGAGGTAAACATTCAATTATAATCTGTTTTAACCATAAATGTAAAAAAATTTAACTTAAAATCTATTATGAGATTATATAACCATTTAAAGGGAGAAACAAAGCTTTTGAAGGCATAAGTGACTATAAAAGAAGTTTTCTTCTCAATGAATGGTTTTTGCATCACGTTTCTCGAGGTAAACATTCGATTATAATCTGTTTTAACCAAAAATGTAAAAAAATTCAACTTAAAATCAATTATGAGAATATATAACCATTTAAAGGGAGAAACAAAGCTTTTGAAGGTATAAGTGACTATAAAAGAAGTTTTCTTCTCAATGAATGGTTTTTGAATCACGTTTCTCGAGGTAAACATTCAATTATATTCTGTTTTAACCATAAATATAAAAAAATTCAACTTAAAATCTATTATGAGATTATATAACCATTTAAAGGGAGAAACAAAGCTTTTGAAGGCATAAGTGACTATAAAAGAAGTTTTCTTCTCAATGAATGATTTTTGCATCACGTTTCTCAAGGTAAACATTCAATTCTAATCTGTTTTAACCAAAAATGTAAAAAAATTCAACTTAAAATCTATTATGAGATAATATAACCATTTAAAGGGAGAAACAAAGCTTTTGAAGGCATAAGTGACTATAAAAGAAGTTTTCTTCTCAATGAATGCTTTTTGCATCACGTTTCTCGAGGTAAACATTCAATTATAATCTGTTTTAACCAAAAATGTAAAAAAATTCAACTTAAAATCAATTATGAGATTATATAACCATTTAAAGGGAAAAACAAAGCTTTTGAAGCCATAAGTGACTATAAAAGAAGTTTTCTTCTCAATGAATGGCTTTCGCTTCAAGATTCTCGAGGTAAACATTCAATTATAATCTGTTTTAACCAAAAATGTAAAAAAAATGCAACTTAAAATCAATTATGAGATTATATAACCATTTAAAGGGAGAAACAAAGCTTTTGAAGGCATAAGTGACTATAAAAGAAGTTTTCTTCTCAATGAATGGCTTTCGCTTCAAGATTCTCGAGGTAAACATTCAATTATAATCTGTTTTAAGCAAAAATGTAAAAAAATTCAACTTAAAATCAATTATGAGATTATATAAACATTTAAAGGGAGAAACAAAGCTTTTGAAGGCATAAGTGACTATAAAAGAAGTTTTCTTCTCAATGAATACTTTTTGCATCACGTTTCTCGAGGTAAACATTCAATTATAATCTGTTTTAACCAAAAATATGAAAAAATTCAACTTAAAATCTATTATGAGATTATATAACCATTTAAAGGGAGAAACAAAGCTTTTGAAGGAATAAATGACTATAAAAGAAGTTTTCTTCTCAATGAATGCTTTTTGCATCACGTTTCTCGAGGTAAACATTCAATTATAATCTGTTTTAACCAAAAATGTAAAAAAATGCAACTTAAAATCAATTATGAGATTATATAACCATTTAAAGGGAGAAACAAAGCTTTTGAAGGCATAAGTGACTATAAAAGAAGTTTTCTTCTCAATGAATGGCTTTCGCTTCAAGATTCTCGAGGTAAACATTCAATTATAATCTGTTTTAACCAAAAATGTAAAAAAATTCAACTTAAAATCAATTATGAGATTGTATAACCATTTAAAGGGAGAAACAAAGCTTTTGAAGCCATAAGTGACTATAAAAGAAGTTTTCTTCTCAATGAATGGTTTTTGCATCACGTTTCTCGAGGTAAACATTCAATTATAATCTGTTTTAACCAAAAATGTAAAAAAATTGCAACTTAAAATCAATTATGAGATTATATAACCATTTAAAGGGAGAAACAAAGCTTTTGAAGGCATAAGTGACTATAAAAGAAGTTTTCTTCTCAATGAATGGCTTTCGCTTCAAGATTCTCGAGGTAAACATTCAATTATAATCTGTTTTAACCAAAAATGTAAAAAAATTCAACTTAAAATCAATTATGAGATTATATAACCATTTAAAGGGAGAAACAAAGCTTTTGAAGGCATAAGTGACTATAAAAGAAGTTTTCTTCTCAATGAATGGTTTTTGCATCACGTTTCTCGAGGTAAACATTCAATTATAATCTGTTTTAAAAAAAATGTAAAAAAATTCAACTTAAAATCAATTATGAGATTATATAACCATTTAAAGGGAGAAACAAAGCTTTCGAAGGCATAAGTGACTATAAAAAAAGTTTTCTTCTCAATGAATGGTTTTTGCATCACGTTTCTCGAGGTAAATAATCAATTATAATCTGTTTTAACCATAAATATAAAAAAATTCAACTTAAAATCAATTATGAGATTATATAACCATTTAAAGGGAGAAACAAAGCTTTTGAAGGCATAAGTGACAATAAAAGAAGTTTTCTTCTCAATGAATGGTTTTTGCAACACGTTTCTCGAGGTAAACATTCAATTATAATCTGTTTTAACCAAAAATGTAAAAAAAAAGCAACTTAAAATCAATTATGAGATTATATAACCATTTAAAGGGAGAAACAAAGCTTTTGAAGGCATAAGTGACTATAAAAGAAGTTTTCTTCTCAATGAATGGTTTTTGCATCACGTTTCTTGAGGTAAACATTCAATTATAATCTGTTTTAACCAAAAATGTAAAAAAAACGCAACTTAAAATCGATTATGAGATTATATAACCATTTAAGGGGAGAAACATATTCTTTGAAGGCATAAGTGACTATAAAAGAAGGTTTCTTCTCAATGAATGGTTTTTGCATCACGTTTCTCGAGGTAAACATTCAATTATAATCTGTTTTAACCAAAAATGTAAAAAAATTCAACTTAAAATCTATTATGAGATTATATAACCATTTAAAGGGAGAAACAAAGCTTTTGAAGGCATAAGTGACTATAAAAGAAGTTTTCTTCTCAATGAATGGTTTTTGCATCACGTTTCTCGAGGTAAACATTCAATTATAATCTGTTTTAACCAAAAATGAAAAACAATTCAACTTAAAATCAATTATGAGATTATATAACCATTTAAAGGGAGAAACATATTCTTTGAAGGCATAAGTGACTATAAAAGAAGGTTTCTTCTCAATGAATGGTTTTTGCATCACGTTTCTCGAGGTAAACATTCAATTATAATCTGTTTTAACCATAAATATAAAAAAATTCAACTTAAAATCTATTATGAGACTATATAACCATTTAAAGGGAGAAACAAAGCTTTTGAAGGCATAAGTGACTATAAAAGAAGTTTTCTTCTCAATGAATGGTTTTTGCATCACGTTTCTTGAGGTAAACATTCAATTATAATCTGTTTTAACCAAAAATGTAAAAAAAACGTAACTTAAAATCAATTATGAGATTATATAACCATTTAAGGGGAGAAACAAAGCTTTTGAAGGCATAAGTGACTATAAAAGAAGTTTTCTTCTCAATGAATGGCTTTCGCTTCAAGATTCTCGAGGTAAACATTCAATTATAATCTGTTTTAACCAAAAATGTAAAAAAAATCAACTTAAAATCTATTATGAGATTATATAACCATTTAAAGGGAGAAACAAAGCTTTTGAAGGCATAAGTGACTATAAAAGAAGTTTTCTTCTCAATGAATGGTTTTTGCATCACGTTTCTCGAGGTAAACATTCAATTATAATCTGTTTTAACCAAAAATGAAAAACAATTCAACTTAAAATCAATTATGAGATTATATAACCATTTAAAGGGAGAAACATATTCTTTGAAGGCATAAGTGACTATAAAAGAAGGTTTCTTCTCAATGAATGGTTTTTGCATCACGTTTCTCGAGGTAAACATTCAATTATAATCTGTTTTAACCAAAAATGAAAAACAATTCAACTTAAAATCAATTATGAGATTATATAACCATTTAAAGGGAGAAACATATTCTTTGAAGGCATAAGTGACTATAAAAGAAGGTTTCTTCTCAATGAATGGTTTTTGCATCACGTTTCTCGAGGTAAACATTCAATTATAATCTGTTTTAACCATAAATATAACAAAATTCAACTTAAAATCTATTATGAGACTATATAACCATTTAAAGGGAGAAACAAAGCTTTTGAAGGCATAAGTGACTATAAAAGAAGTTTTCTTCTCAATGAATGGTTTTTGCATCACGTTTCTTGAGGTAAACATTCAATTATAATCTGTTTTAACCAAAAATGTAAAAAAAACGCAACTTAAAATCGATTATGAGATTATATAACCATTTAAAGGGAGAAACATATTCTTTGAAGGCATAAGTGACTATAAAAGAAGGTTTCTTCTCAATGAATGGTTTTTGCATCACGTTTCTCGAGGTAAACATTCAATTATAATCTGTTTTAACCAAAAATGTAAAAAAATTCTACTTAAAATCTATTATGAGATTATATAACCATTTAAAGGGAGAAACAAAGCTTTTGAAGGCATAAGTGACTATAAAAGAAGTTTTCTTCTCAATGAATGGTTTTTGCATCACGTTTCTCGAGGTAAACATTCAATTATAATCTGTTTTAACCAAAAATGTAAAAAAATTCAACTTAAAATCAATTATGAGATTATATAACCATTTAAAGGGAGAAACAAAGCTTTTGAAGGCATAAGTGACTATAAAAGAAGTTTTCTTCTCAATGAATGGTTTTTGCATCACGTTTCTCGAGGTAAACATTCAATTATAATCTGTTTTAACCATAAATATAAAAAAATTCAACTTAAAATCTATTATGAGACTATATAACCATTTAAAGGGAGAAACAAAGCTTTTGAAGGCATAAGTGACTATAAAAGAAGTTTTCTTCTCAATGAATGGTTTTTGCATCACGTTTCTTGAGGTAAAAATTCAATTATAATCTGTTTTAACCAAAAATGTAAAAAAAACGTAACTTAAAATCAATTATGAGATTATATAACCATTTAAGGGGAGAAACAAAGCTTTTGAAGGCATAAGTGACTATAAAAGAAGTTTTCTTCTCAATGAATGGCTTTCGCTTCAAGATTCTCGAGGTAAACATTCAATTATAATCTGTTTTAACCAAAAATGTAAAAAAAATCAACTTAAAATCAATTATGAGATTATATAACCATTTAAAGGGAGAAACAAAGCTTTTGAAGGCATAAGTGACTATAAAAGAAGTTTTCTTCTCAATGAATGGTTTTTGCATCACGTTTCTCGAGGTAAACATTCAATTATAATCTGTTTTAACCAAAAATATAAAAAATTCAACTTAAAATCAATTATGAGATTATATAACCATTTAAAGGGAGAAACAAAGCTTTTGAAGGCATAAGTGACTATAAAAGAAGTTTTCTTCTCAATGAATGGTTTTTGCATCACGTTTCTCGAGGTAAACATTCAAGTATAATCTGTTTTAACCATAAATATAAAACAATTCAACTTAAAATCTATTATGAGATTATATAACCATTTAAAGGGAGAAACTATGCTTTTGAAGGCATAAGTGACTATAAAAGAAGTTTTCTTCTCAATGAATGATTTTTGCATCACGTTTCTCGAGGTAAACATTCAATTATAATCTGTTTTAATCAAAAATGTAAAAAAATTCAACTTAAAATCTATTATGAGATTATGTAACCATTTAAAGGGAGAAACAAAGCTTTTGAAGGCATAAGTGACTATAAAAGAAGTTTTCTTCTCAATGAATGGTTTTTGCATCACGTTTCTCGAGGTAAACATTCAATTATAATCTGTTTTAACCAAAAATGTAAAAAAAAAGCAACTTAAAATCAATTATGAGATTATATAACCATTTAAAGGGAGAAACAAAGCTTTTGAAGGCATAAGTGACTATAAAAGAAGTTTTCTTCTCAATGAATGGTTTTCGCTTCAAGATTCTCGAGGTAAACATTCAATTATAATCTGTTTTAACCAAAAATGTAAAAAAATTCAACTTAAAATCAATTATGAGATTATATAACCATTTAAAGGGAGAAACAAAGCTTTTGAAGGCATAAGTGACTATAAAAGAAGTTTTCTTCTCAATGAATGGTTTTCGCTTCAAGATTCTCGAGGTAAACATTCAATTATAATCTGTTTTAACCAAAAATGTAAAAAAATTCAACTTAAAATCAATTATGAGATTATATAACCATTTAAAGGGAGAAACAAAGCTTTTGAAGGCATAAGTGACTATAAAAGAAGTTTTCTTCTCAATGAATGGTTTTCGCTTCAAGATTCTCGAGGTAAACATTCAATTATAATCTGTTTTAACCAAAAATGTAAAAAAATTCAACTTAAAATCAATTATGAGATTATATAACCATTTAAAGGGAGAAACAAAGCTTTTGAAGGCATAAGTGACTATAAAAGAAGTTTTCTTCTCAATGAATACTTTTTGCATCACGTTTCTCGAGGTAAACATTTAATTATAATCTGTTTTAACCAAAAATATAAAAAAATTCAACTTAAAATCTATTATGAGATTATATAACCATTTAAAGGGAGAAACAAAGCTTTTGAAGGCATAAGTGACTATAAAAGAAGTTTTCTTCTCAATGAATGGTTTTTGCATCACGTTTCTTGAGGTAAACATTCAATTATAATCTGTTTTAACCATAAATATAAAAAAATTCAACTTAAAATCTATTATGAGACTATATAACAATTTAAAGGGAGAAACAAAGCTTTTGAAGGCATAAGTGACTATAAAAGAAGTTTTCTTCTCAATGAATGGTTTTTGCATCACGTTTCTTGAGGTAAACATTCAATTATAATCTGTTTTAACCAAAAATGTAAAAAAAACGCAACTTAAAATCAATTATGAGATTATATAACCATTTAAGGGGAGAAACAAAGCTTTTGAAGGCATAAGTGACTATAAAAGAAGTTTTCTTCTCAATGAATGGCTTTCCCTTCAAGATTCTCGAGGTAAACATTCAATTATAATCTGTTTTAACCAAAAATGTAAAAAAATTCAACTTAAAATCAATTATGAGATTATATAACCATTTAAAGGGAGAAACAAAGCTTTTGAAGGCATAAGTGACTATAAAAGAAGTTTTCTTCTCAATGAATGGTTTTTGCATCACGTTTCTCGAGGTAAACATTCAATTATAATCTGTTTTAACCAAAAATGTAAAAAAATTCAACTTAAAATCAATTATGAGATTATATAACCATTTAAAGGGAAAAACAAAGCTTTTGAAGGCATAAGTGACTATAAAAGAAGTTTTCTTCTCAATGAATGGTTTTTGCATCACGTTTCTCAAGGTAAACATTCAATTATAATCTGTTTTAACCAAAAATGTAAAAAAAACTAAACTTAAAATCAATTATGAGGTTATATAACCATTTAAAGGGAGAAACAAAGCTTTTGAAGGCATAAGTGACTATAAAAGAAGTTTTCTTCTCAATGAATGGTTTTTGCATCACGTTTCTTGAGGTAAACATTCAATTATAATCTGTTTTAACCAAAAATGTAAAAAAATTCAACTTAAAATCAATTATGAGATTATATAACCATTTAAAGGGAGAAACAAAGCTTTTGAAGGCATAAGTGACTATAAAAGAAGATTTCTTCTCAATGAATGGTTTTTGCATCACGTTTCTCGAGGTAAACATTCAATTATAATCTGTTTTAACCATAAATATAAAAAAATTCAACTTAAAATCTATTATGAGACTATATAACCATTTAAAGGGAGAAACAAAGCTTTTGAAGGCATAAGTGACTATAAAAGAAGTTTTCTTCTCAATGAATGGTTTTTGCATCACGTTTCTTGAGGTAAACATTCAATTATAATCTGTTTTAACCAAAAATGTAAAAAAAACGCAACTTAAAATCAATTATGAGATTATATAACCATTTAAGGGGAGAAACAAAGCTTTTGAAGGCATAAGTGACTATAAAAGAAGTTTTCTTCTCAATGAATGGCTTTCACTTCAAGATTCTCGAGGTAAACATTCAATTATAATTTGTTTTAACCAAAAATGTAAAAAAATTCAACTTAAAATCAATTATGAGATTATATAACCATTTAAAGGGAGAAACAAAGCTTTTGAAGGCATAAGTGACTATAAAAGAAGTTTTCTTCTCAATGAATGGTTTTTGCATCACGTTTCTCGAGGTAAACATTCAATTATAATCTGTTTTAACCAAAAATGTAAAAAAATTCAACTTAAAATCAATTATGAGATTATATAACCATTTAAAGGGAAAAACAAAGCTTTTGAAGGCATAAGTGACTATAAAAGAAGTTTTCTTCTCAATGAATGGTTTTTGCATCACGTTTCTCAAGGTAAACATTCAATTATAATCTGTTTTAATCAAAAATGTAAAAAAAACTAAACTTAAAATCAATTATGAGGTTCTATAATCATTTAAAGGGAGAAACAAAGCTTTTGAAGGTATAAGTGACTATAAAAGAAGTTTTCTTCTCAATGAATGGTTTTTGCATCACGTTTCTCGAGGTAAACATTCAATTATAATCTGTTTTAACCAAAAATGTAAACAAATTCAACTTAAAATCAATTATGAGATAATATAACCATTTAAAGGGAGAAACAAAGCTTTTGAAGGCAAAAGTGACTATAAAAGAAGGTTTCTTCTCAATGAATGGTTTTTGCATCACGTTTCTCGAGGTAAACATTCAATTATAATCTGTTTTAACCAAAAATGTAAAAAAATTCAACTTAAAATCTATTATGAGATTATATAACCATTTAAAGGGAGAAACAAAGCTTTTGAAGGCATAAGTGACTATAAAAGAAGTTTTCTTCTCAATGAATGGTTTTTGCATCACGTTTCTCGAGGTAAACATTCAATTATAATCTGTTTTAATCAAAAATGTAAAAAAAATTAAACTTAAAATCAATTATGAGGTTATATAACCATTTAAAGGGAGAAACAAAGCTTTTGAAGGCATAAGTGACTATAAAAGAAGTTTTCTTCTCAATGAATGGTTTTTGCATCACGTTTCTCGAGGTAAACATTCAATTATAATCTGTTTTAACCATAAATATAAAACAATTCAACTTAAAATCTATTATGAGATTATATAACCATTTAAAGGGAGAAACTATGCTTTTGAAGGCATAAGTGACTATAAAAGAAGTTTTCTTCTCAATGAATGATTTTTGCATCGCGTTTCTCGAGGTAAACATTCAATTATAATCTGTTTTAATCAAAAATGTAAAAAAATTCAACTTAAAATCTATTATGAGATTATGTAACCATTTAAAGGGAGAAACAAAGCTTTTGAAGGCATAAGTGACTATAAAAGAAGTTTTCTTCTCAATGAATGGTTTTTGCATCACGTTTCTCGAGGTAAACATTCAATTATAATCTGTTTTAACCAAAAATGTAAAAAAAAAGCAACTTAAAATCAATTATGAGATTATATAACCATTTAAAGGGAGAAACAAAGCTTTTGAAGGCAAAAGTGACTATAAAAGAAGGTTTCTTCTCAATGAATGGTTTTTGCATCACGTTTCTCGAGGTAAACATTCAATTATAATCTGTTTTAAACAAAAATGTAAAAAAATTCAACTTAAAATCTATTATGAGATTATATAACCATTTAAAGGGAGAAACAAAGCTTTTGAAGGCATAAGTGACTATAAAAGAAGTTTTCTTCTCAATGAATGGTTTTTGCATCACGTTTCTCGAGGTAAACATTCAATTATAATCTGTTTTAATCAAAAATGTAAAAAAAACTAAACTTAAAATCAATTATGAGGTTCTATAATCATTTAAAGGGAGAAACAAAGCTTTTGAAGGTATAAGTGACTACAAAAGAAGTTTTCTTCTCAATGAATGGTTTTTGCATCACGTTTCTCGAGGTAAACATTTAATTATAATCTGTTTTAACCAAAAATGTAAAAAAAAAGCAACTTAAAATCAATTATGAGATTATATAACCATTTAAAGGGAGAAACAAAGCTTTTGAAGGCATAAGTGACTATAAAAGAAGTTTTCTTCTCAATGAATAATTTTGCATCACGTTTCTCGGGGTAAACATTCAATTATAATCTATTTTAACCAAAAATGTAAAAAAAAACGCAACTTAAAATCGATTATGAGATTATATAACCATTTAAAGGGAGAAACAAAGCTTTTGAAGGCAAAAGTGACTATAAAAGAAGGTTTCTTCTCAATGAATGGTTTTTGCATCACGTTTCTCGAGGTAAACATTCAATTATAATCTGTTTTAACCAAAAATGTAAAAATATTCAACTTAAAATCTATTATGAGATTATATAACCATTTAAAGGGAGAAACAAAGCTTTTGAAGGCATAAGTGACTATAAAAGAAGTTTTCTTCTCAATGAATGGTTTTTGCATCACGTTTCTCGAGGTAAACATTCAATTATAATCTGTTTTAACCATAAATATAAAACAATTCAACTTAAAATCTATTATGAGATTATATAACCATTTAAAGGGAGAAACTATGCTTTTGAAGGCATAAGTGACTATAAAAGAAGTTTTCTTCTCAATGAATGATTTTTGCATCACGTTTCTTGAGGTAAACATTCAATTATAATCTGTTTTAATCAAAAATGTAAAAAAATTCAACTTAAAATCTATTATGAGATTATGTAACCATTTAAAGGGAGAAACAAAGCTTTTGAAGGCATAAGTGACTATAAAAGAAGTTTTCTTCTCAATGAATGGTTTTTGCATCACGTTTCTCGAGGTAAACATTCAATTATAATCTGTTTTAACCAAAAATGTAAAAAAAAAGCAACTTAAAATCAATTATGAGATTATATAACCATTTAAAGGGAGAAACAAAGCTTTTGAAGGCAAAAGTGACTATAAAAGAAGTTTCTTCTCAATGAATGGTTTTTGCATCACGTTTCTCGAGGTAAACATTCAATTATAATCTGTTTTAACCAAAAATGTAAAAAAATTCAACTTAAAATCTATTATGAGATTATATAACCATTTAAAGGGAGAAACTATGCTTTTGAAGGCATAAGTGACTATAAAAGAAGTTTTCTTCTCAATGAATGATTTTTGCATCACGTTTCTCGAGGTAAACATTCAATTATAATCTGTTTTAATCAAAAATGTAAAAAAATTCAACTTAAAATCTATTATGAGATTATGTAACCATTTAAAGGGAGAAACAAAGCTTTTGAAGGCATAAGTGACTATAAAAGAAGTTTTCTTCTCAATGAATGGTTTTTGCATCACGTTTCTCGAGGTAAACATTCAATTATAATCTGTTTTAACCAAAAATGTAAAAAAAAAGCAACTTAAAATCAATTATGAGATTATATAACCATTTAAAGGGAGAAACAAAGCTTTTGAAGGCATAAGTGACTATAAAAGAAGTTTTCTTCTCAATGAATAATTTTGCATCACGTTTCTCGGGGTAAACATTCAATTATAATCTATTTTAACCAAAAATGTAAAAAAAAACGCAACTTAAAATCGATTATGAGATTATATAACCATTTAAAGGGAGAAACAAAGCTTTTGAAGGCAAAAGTGACTATAAAAGAAGGTTTCTTCTCAATGAATGGTTTTTGCATCACGTTTCTCGAGGTAAACATTCAATTATAATCTGTTTTAACCAAAAATGTAAAAAAATTCAACTTAAAATCTATTATGAGATTATATAACCATTTAAAGGGAGAAACAAAGCTTTTGAAGGCATAAGTGACTATAAAAGAAGTTTTCTTCTCAATGAATGGTTTTTGCATCACGTTTCTCGAGGTAAACATTCAATTATAATCTGTTTTAACCAAAAATGTAAAAAAAACTAAACTTAAAATCAATTATGAGGTTATATAACCATTTAAAGGGAGAAACAAAGCTTTTGAAGGCATAAGTGACTATAAAAGAAGTTTTCTTCTCAATGAATGGTTTTTGCATCACGTTTCTCGAGGTAAACATTCAATTATAATCTGTTTTAACCAAAAATGTAAAAAAATTCAACTTAAAATCAATTATGAGATTATATAACCATTTAAAGGGAGAAACAAAGCTTTTGAAGGCATAAGTGACTATAAAAGAAGTTTTCTTCTCAATGAATGGTTTTTGCATCACGTTTCTCGAGGTAAACATTCAATTATAATCTGTTTTAACCATAAATATAAAAAAATTCAACTTAAAATCTATTATGAGACTATATAACCATTTAAAGGGAGAAACAAAGCTTTTGAAGGCATAAGTGACTATAAAAGAAGTTTTCTTCTCAATGAATGGTTTTTGCATCACGTTTCTTGAGGTAAACATTCAATTATAATCTGTTTTAACCAAAAATGTAAAAAAAACGCAACTTAAAATCAATTATGAGATTATATAACCATTTAAGGGGAGAAACAAAGCTTTTGAAGGCATAAGTGACTATAAAAGAAGTTTTCTTCTCAATGAATGGCTTTCCCTTCAAGATTCTCAAGGTAAACATTCAATTATAATCTGTTTTAACCAAAAATGTAAAAAAATTCAACTTAAAATCAATTATGAGATTATATAACCATTTAAAGGGAGAAACAAAGCTTTTGAAGGCATAAGTGACTATAAAAGAAGTTTTCTTCTCAATGAATGGTTTTTGCATCACGTTTCTCGAGGTAAACATTCAATTATAATCTGTTTTAACCAAAAATGTAAAAAAATTCAACTTAAAATCAATTATGAGATTATATAACCATTTAAAGGGAAAAACAAAGCTTTTGAAGGCATAAGTGACTATAAAAGAAGTTTTCTTCTCAATGAATGGTTTTTGCATCACGTTTCTCGAGGTAAACATTCAATTATAATCTGTTTTAACCAAAAATATAAAAAAAACTAAACTTAAAATCAATTATGAGGTTATATAACCATTTAAAGGGAGAAACAAAGCTTTTGAAGGCATAAGTGACTATAAAAGAAGTTTTCTTCTCAATGAATGGTTTTTGCATCACGTTTCTTGAGGTAAACATTCAATTATAATCTGTTTTAACCAAAAATGTAAAAAAATTCAACTTAAAATCAATTATGAGATTATATAACCATTTAAAGGGAGAAACAAAACTTTTGAAGGCATAAGTGACTATAAAAGAAGTTTTCTTCTCAATGAATGGTTTTTGCATCACGTTTCTCGAGGTAAACATTCAATTATAATCTGTTTTAACCATAAATATAAAAAAATTCAACTTAAAATCTATTATGAGACTATATAACCATTTAAAGGGAGAAACAAAGCTTTTGAAGGCATAAGTGACTATAAAAGAAGTTTTCTTCTCAATGAATGGTTTTTGCATCACGTTTCTTGAGGTAAACATTCAATTATAATATGTTTTAACCAAAAATGTAAAAAAAACGCAACTTAAAATCAATTATGAGATTATATAACCATTTAAGGGGAGAAACAAAGCTTTTGAAGGCATAAGTGACTATAAAAGAAGTTTTCTTCTCAATGAATGGCTTTCACTTCAAGATTCTCGAGGTAAACATTCAATTATAATTTGTTTTAACCAAAAATGTAAAAAAATTCAACTTAAAATCAATTATGAGATTATATAACCATTTAAAGGGAGAAACAAAGCTTTTGAAGGCATAAGTGACTATAAAAGAAGTTTTCTTCTCAATGAATGGTTTTTGCATCACGTTTCTCGAGGTAAACATTCAATTATAATCTGTTTTAACCAAAAATGTAAAAAAATTCAACTTAAAATCAATTATGAGATTATATAACCATTTAAAGGGAAAAACAAAGCTTTTGAAGGCATAAGTGACTATAAAAGAAGTTTTCTTCTCAATGAATGGTTTTTGCATCACGTTTCTCAAGGTAAACATTCAATTATAATCTATTTTAACCAAAAATGTAAAAAAAACTAAACTTAAAATCAATTATGAGGTTCTATAACCATTTAAAGGGAGAAACAAAGCTTTTGAAGGTATAAGTGACTATAAAAGAAGTTTTCTTCTCAATGAATGGTTTTTGCATCACGTTTCTCGAGGTAAACATTCAATTATAATCTGTTTTAACCAAAAATGTAAACAAATTCAACTTAAAATCAATTATGAGATTATATAACCATTTAAAGGGAGAAACAAAGCTTTTGAAGGCAAAAGTGACTATAAAAGAAGGTTTCTTCTCAATGAATGGTTTTTGCATCACGTTTCTCGAGGTAAACATTCAATTATAATCTGTTTTAACCAAAAATGTAAAAAAATTCAACTTAAAATCTATTATGAGATTATATAACCATTTAAAGGGAGAAACAAAGCTTTTGAAGGCATAAGTGACTATAAAAGAAGTTTTCTTCTCAATGAATGGTTTTTTCATCACGTTTCTCGAGGTAAACATTCAATTATAATCTGTTTTAACCAAAAGTGTAAAAAAAACTAAACTTAAAATCAATTATGAGGTTATATAACCATTTAAAGGGAGAAACAAAGCTTTTGAAGGCATAAGTGACTATAAAAGAAGTTTTCTTCTCAATGAATGGTTTTTGCATCACGTTTCTCGAGGTAAACATTCAATTATATTCTGTTTTAACCAAAAATGTAAAAAAATTCAACTTAAAATCAATTATGAGATTATATAACCATTTAAAGGGAGAAACAAAGCTTTTGAAGGCATAAGTGACTATAAAAGAAGTTTTCTTCTCAATGAATGGTTTTTGCATCACGTTTCTCGAAGTAAACATTCAATTATAATCTGTTTTAACCATAAATATAAAAAAATTCAACTTAAAATCTATTATGAGACTATATAACCATTTAAAGGGAGAAACAAAGCTTTTGAAGGCATAAGTGACTATAAAAGAAGTTTTCTTCTCAATGAATGGTTTTTGCATCACGTTTCTTGAGGTAAACATTCAATTATAATCTGTTTTAACCAAAAATGTAAAAAAAACGCAACTTAAAATCAATTATGAGATTATATAACCTTTTAAGGGGAGAAACAAAGCTTTTGAAGGCATAAGTGACTATAAAAGAAGTTTTCTTCTCAATGAATGGCTTTCCCTTCAAGATTCTCAAGGTAAACATTCAATTATAATCTGTTTTAACCAAAAATGTAAAAAAATTCAACTTAAAATCAATTATGAGATTATATAACCATTTAAAGGGAGAAACAAAGCTTTTGAAGGCATAAGTGACTATAAAAGAAGTTTTCTTCTCAATGAATGGTTTTTGCATCACGTTTCTCGAGGTAAACATTCAATTATAATCTGTTTTAACCAAAAATGTAAAAAAATTCAACTTAAAATCAATTATGACATTATATAACCATTTAAAGGGAAAAACAAAGCTTTTGAAGGCATAAGTGACTATAAAAGAAGTTTTCTTCTCAATGAATGGTTTTTGCATCACGTTTCTCAAGGTAAACATTCAATTATAATCTGTTTTAACCAAAAATATAAAAAAAACTAAACTTAAAATCAATTATGAGGTTATATAACCATTTAAAGGGAGAAACAAAGCTTTTGAAGGCATAAGTGACTATAAAAGAAGTTTTCTTCTCAATGAATGGTTTTTGCATCACGTTTCTTGAGGTAAACATTCAATTATAATCTGTTTTAACCAAAAATGTAAAAAAATTCAACTTAAAATCAATTATGAGATTATATAACCATTTAAAGGGAGAAACAAAGCTTTTGAAGGCATAAGTGACTATAAAAGAAGTTTTCTTCTCAATGAATGGTTTTTGCATCACGTTTCTCGAGGTAAACATTCAATTATAATCTGTTTTAACCATAAATATAAAAAAATTCAACTTAAAATCTATTATGAGACTATATAACCATTTAAAGGGAGAAACAAAGCTTTTGAAGGCATAAGTGACTATAAAAGAAGTTTTCTTCTCAATGAATGGTTTTTGCATCACGTTTCTTGAGGTAAACATTCAATTATAATCTGTTTTAACCAAAAATGTAAAAAAAACGCAACTTAAAATCAATTATGAGATTATATAACCATTTAAGGGGAGAAACAAAGCTTTTGAAGGCATAAGTGACTATAAAAGAAGTTTTCTTCTCAATGAATGGCTTTCACTTCAAGATTCTCGAGGTAAACATTCAATTATAATTTGTTTTAACCAAAAATGTAAAAAAATTCAACTTAAAATCAATTATGAGATTATATAACCATTTAAAGGGAGAAACAAAGCTTTTGAAGGCATAAGTGACTATAAAAGAAGTTTTCTTCTCAATGAATGGTTTTTGCATCACGTTTCTCGAGGTAAACATTCAATTATAATCTGTTTTAACCAAAAATGTAAAAAAATTCAACTTAAAATCAATTATGAGATTATATAACCATTTAAAGGGAAAAACAAAGCTTTTGAAGGCATAAGTGACTATAAAAGAAGTTTTCTTCTCAATGAATGGTTTTTGCATCATGTTTCTCAAGGTAAACATTCAATTATAATCTGTTTTAACCAAAAATGTAAAAAAAACTAAACTTAAAATCAATTATGAGGTTCTATAACCATTTAAAGGGAGAAACAAAGCTTTTGAAGGTATAAGTGACTATAAAAGAAGTTTTCTTCTCAATGAATGGTTTTTGCATCACGTTTCTCGAGGTAAACATTCAATTATAATCTGTTTTAACCAAAAATGTAAACAAATTCAACTTAAAATCAATTATGAGATTATATAACCATTTAAAGGGAGAAACAAAGCTTTTGAAGGCAAAAGTGACTATAAAAGAAGGTTTCTTCTCAATGAATGGTTTTTGCATCACGTTTCTCGAGGTAAACATTCAATTATAATCTGTTTTAACCAAAAATGTAAAAAAATTCAACTTAAAATCTATTATGAGATTATATAACCATTTAAAGGGAGAAACAAAGCTTTTGAAGGCATAAGTGACTATAAAAGAAGTTTTCTTCTCAATGAATGGTTTTTGCATCACGTTTCTCGAGGTAAACATTCAATTATAATCTGTTTTAACCAAAAATGTAAAAAAAACTAAACTTAAAATCAATTATGAGGTTATATAACCATTTAAAGGGAGAAACAAAGTTTTTGAAGGCATAAGTGACTATAAAAGAAGTTTTCTTCTCAATGAATGGTTTTTGCATCACGTTTCTCGAGGTAAACATTCAATTATATTCTGTTTTAACCAAAAATGTAAAAAAATTCAACTTAAAATCAATTATGAGATTATATAACCATTTAAAGGGAGAAACAAAGCTTTTGAAGGCATAAGTGACTATAAAAGAAGTTTTCTTCTCAATGAATGGTTTTTGCATCACGTTTCTCGAGGTAAACATTCAATTATAATCTGTTTTAACCATAAATATAAAAAAATTCAACTTAAAATCTATTATGAGACTATATAACCATTTAAAGGGAGAAACAAAGCTTTTGAAGGCATAAGTGACTATAAAAGAAGTTTTCGTCTCAATGAATGGCTTTCGCTTCAAGATACTCGAGGTAAACATTCAATTATAATCTGTTTTAACCAAAAATGTAAAAAAATTCAACTTGAAATCAATTATGAGATTATATAACCATTTAAAGGGTGAAACAAAGCTTTTGAAGGCATAAATGACTATAAAAGAAGTTTTCTTCTCAATAATTGATTTTTGCATCACGTTTCTCGAGGTAAACATTCAATTATAATCTTTTTTAACCAAAAATGTAAAAAAATTCAACTTAAAATCAATTATGAGATTATATAACCATTTAAAGGGAGAAACAAAGCTTTTGAAGGCAAAAGTGACTATAAAAGAAGGTTTCTTCTCAATGAATGGTTTTTGCATCACGTTTCTCGCGGTAAACATTCAATTATAATCTGTTTTAACCAAAAATGTAAAAAAATTCAACTTAAAATCAATTATGAGATTATATAACCATTTAAAGGGAGAAACAAAGCTTTTGAAGGCATAAGTGACTATAAAAGAAGTTTTCTTCTCAATGAATGGTTTTTGCATCACGTTTCTCGAGGTAAACATTCAATTATAATCTGTTTTAACTAAAAATGTAAGAAAACTCAACTTAAAATCAATTATGGGATTATATAACCATTTAAAGGGAGAAACAAAGCTTTTGAAGGCATAAGTGACTATAAAAGAAGTTTTCTTCTCAATGAATGGTTTTTGCATCACGTTTCTCGAGGTAAACATTCAATTATAATCTGTTTTAACCAAAAATGTAAAAAAATTCAACTTAAAATCAATTATGAGATTATATAACCATTTAAAGGGAGAAACAAAGCTTTTGAAGGCAAAAGTGACTATAAAAGAAGGTTTCTTCTCAATGAATGGTTTTTGCATCACGTTTCTCGAGGTAAACATTCAATTATAATCTGTTTTAACCAAAAATGTAAAAAAATTCAACTTAAAATCAATTATGAGATTATATAACCATTTAAAGGGAGAAACAAAGCTTTTGAAGGCAAAAGTGACTATAAAAGAAGGTTTCTTCTCAATGAATGGTTTTTGCATCACGTTTCTCGAGGTAAACATTCAATTATAATCTGTTTTAACCAAAAATGTAAAAAAATTCAACTTAAAATCTATTATGAGATTATATAACCATTTAAAGGGAGAAACAAAGCTTTTGAAGGCATAAGTGACTATAAAAGAAGTTTTCTTCTCAATGAATGGTTTTTGCATCACGTTTCTCGAGGTAAACATTCAATTATAATCTGTTTTAACCAAAAATGTAAAAAAATTCAACTTGAAATCAATTATGAGATTATATAACCATTTAAAGGGTGAAACAAAGCTTTTGAAGGCATAAATGACTATAAAAGAAGTTTTCTTCTCAATAATTGATTTTTGCATCACGTTTCTCGAGGTAAACATTCAATTATAATCTTTTTTAACCAAAAATGTAAAAAAATTCAACTTAAAATCAATTATGAGATTATATAACCATTTAAAGGGAGAAACAAAGCTTTTGAAGGCAAAAGTGACTATAAAAGAAGGTTTCTTCTCAATGAATGGTTTTTGCATCACGTTTCTCGAGGTAAACATTCAATTATAATCTGTTTTAACCAAAAATGTAAAAAAATTCAACTTAAAATCTATTATGAGATTATATAACCATTTAAAGGGAGAAACAAAGCTTTTGAAGGCATAAGTGACTATAAAAGAAGTTTTCTTCTCAATGAATGGTTTTTGCATCACGTTTCTCGAGGTAAACATTCAATTATAATCTGTTTTAACCAAAAATGTAAAAAAAACTAAACTTAAAATCAATTATGAGGTTATATAACCATTTAAAGGGAGAAACAAAGCTTTTGAAGGCATAAGTGACTATAAAAGAAGTTTTCTTCTCAATGAATGGTTTTTGCATCACGTTTCTCGAGGTAAACATTCAATTATATTCTGTTTTAACCAAAAATGTAAAAAAATTCAACTTAAAATCAATTATGAGATTATATAACCATTTAAAGGGAGAAACAAAGCTTTTGAAGGCATAAGTGACTATAAAAGAAGTTTTCTTCTCAATGAATGGTTTTTGCATCACGTTTCTCGAGGTAAACATTCAATTATAATCTGTTTTAACCATAAATATAAAAAAATTCAACTTAAAATCTATTATGAGACTATATAACCATTTAAAGGGAGAAACAAAGCTTTTGAAGGCATAAGTGACTATAAAAGAAGTTTTCGTCTCAATGAATGGCTTTCGCTTCAAGATACTCGAGGTAAACATTCAATTATAATCTGTTTTAACCAAAAATGTAAAAAAATTCAACTTGAAATCAATTATGAGATTATATAACCATTTAAAGGGTGAAACAAAGCTTTTGAAGGCATAAATGACTATAAAAGAAGTTTTCTTCTCAATAATTGATTTTTGCATCACGTTTCTCGAGGTAAACATTCAATTATAATCTTTTTTAACCAAAAATGTAAAAAAATTCAACTTAAAATTAATTATGAGATTATATAACCATTTAAAGGGAGAAACAAAGCTTTTGAAGGCAAAAGTGACTATAAAAGAAGGTTTCTTCTCAATGAATGGTTTTTGCATCACGTTTCTCGAGGTAAACATTCAATTATAATCTGTTTTAACCAAAAATGTAAAAAAATTCAACTTAAAATCAATTATGAGATTATATAACCATTTAAAGGGAGAAACAAAGCTTTTGAAGGCATAAGTGACTATAAAAGAAGTTTTCTTCTCAATGAATGGTTTTTGCATCACGTTTCTCGAGGTAAACATTCAATTATAATTTGTTTTAACTAAAAATGTAAGAAAACTCAACTTAAAATCAATTATGGGATTATATAACCATTTAAAGGGAGAAACAAAGCTTTTGAAGGCAAAAGTGACTATAAAAGAAGGTTTCTTCTCAATGAATGGTTTTTGCATCACGTTTCTCGAGGTAAACATTCAATTATAATCTGTTTTAACCAAAAATGTAAAAAAATTCAACTTAAAATCTATTATGAGATTATATAACCATTTAAAGGGAGAAACAAAGCTTTTGAAGGCATAAGTGACTATAAAAGAAGTTTTCTTCTCAATGAATGGTTTTTGCATCACGTTTCTCGAGGTAAACATTCAATTATAATCTGTTTTAACCAAAAATGTAAAAAAAACTAAACTTAAAATCAATTATGAGGTTATATAACCATTTAAAGTGAGAAACAAAGCTTTTGAAGGCATAAGTGACTATAAAAGAAGTTTTCTTCTCAATGAATGGTTTTTGCATCACGTTTCTCGAGGTAAACATTCAATTATAATCTGTTTTAACCAAAAATGTAAAAAAATTCAACTTAAAATCAATTATGAGATTATATAACCATTTAAAGGGAGAAACAAAGCTTTTGAAGGCATAAGTGACTATAAAAGAAGTTTTCTTCTCAATGAATGGTTTTTGCATCACGTTTCTCGAGGTAAACATTCAATTATAATCTGTTTTAACCATAAATATAAAAAAATTCAACTTAAAATCTATTATGAGACTATATAACCATTTAAAGGGAGAAACAAAGCTTTTGAAGGCATAAGTGACTATAAAAGAAGGTTTCTTCTCAATGAATGGTTTTTGCATCACGTTTCTCGAGGTAAACATTCAATTATAATCTGTTTTAACCAAAAATGTAAAAAAATTCAACTTAAAATCTATTATGAGATTATATAACCATTTAAAGGGAGAAACAAAGCTTTTGAAGGCATAAGTGACTATAAAAGAAGTTTTCTTCTCAATGAATGGTTTTTGCATCACGTTTCTCGAGGTAAACATTCAATTATAATCTGTTTTAACCAAAAATGTAAAAAAAACTAAACTTAAAATCAATTATGAGGTTATATAACCATTTAAAGTGAGAAACAAAGCTTTTGAAGGCATAAGTGACTATAAAAGAAGTTTTCTTCTCAATGAATGGTTTTTGCATCACGTTTCTCGAGGTAAACATTCAATTATAATCTGTTTTAACCAAAAATGTAAAAAAATTCAACTTAAAATCAATTATGAGATTATATAACCATTTAAAGGGAGAAACAAAGCTTTTGAAGGCATAAGTGACTATAAAAGAAGTTTTCTTCTCAATGAATGGTTTTTGCATCACGTTTCTCGAGGTAAACATTCAATTATAATCTGTTTTAACCATAAATATAAAAAAATTCAACTTAAAATCTATTATGAGACTATATAACCATTTAAAGGGAGAAACAAAGCTTTTGAAGGCATAAGTGACTATAAAAGAAGTTTTCTTCTCAATGAATGGTTTTTGCATCACGTTTCTTGAGCTAAACATTCAATTATAATCTGTTTTAACCAAAAATGTAAAAAAAAAGCAACTTAAAATCAATTATGAGATTATATAACCATTTAAGGGGAGAAACAAAGCTTTTGAAGGCATAAGTGACTATAAACGAAGTTTTCTTCTCAATGAATGGCTTTCACTTCAAGATTCTCGAGGTAAACATTCAATTATAATCTGTTTTAACCAAAAATGTAAAAAAATTCAACTTAAAATCAATTATGAGATTATATAACCATTTAAAGGGAGAAACAAAGCTTTTGAAGGCATAAGTGACTATAAAAGAAGTTTTCTTCTCAATGAATGGTTTTTGCATCACGTTTCTCGAGGTAAACATTCAATTATAATCTGTTTTAACCAAAAATGTAAAAAAATTCAACTTAAAATCAATTATGAGATTATATAACCATTTAAAGGGAAAAACAAAGCTTTTGAAGGCATAAGTGACTATAAAAGAAGTTTTCTTCTCAATGAATGGTTTTTGCATCACGTTTCTCAAGGTAAACATTCAATTATAATCTGTTTTAACCAAAAATGTAAAAAAAACTAAACTTAAAATCAATTATGAGGTTCTATAACCATTTAAAGGGAGAAACAAAGCTTTTGAAGGTATAAGTGACTATAAAAGAAGTTTTCTTCTCAATGAATGGTTTTTGCATCACGTTTCTCGAGGTAAACATTCAATTATAATCTGTTTTAACCAAAAATGTAAACAAATTCAACTTAAAATCAATTATGAGATTATATAACCATTTAAAGGGAGAAACAAAGCTTTTGAAGGCATAAGTGACTATAAAAGAAGTTTTCTTCTCAATGAATGGTTTTTGCATCACGTTTCTCGAGGGAAACATTCAATTATAATCTGTTTTAACCAAAAATGTAAAAAAAAGTAAACTTAAAATCAATTATGAGGTTATATAACCATTTAAAGGGAGAAACAAAGCTTTTGAAGGCATAAGTGACTATAAAAGAAGTTTTCTTCTCAATGAATGGCTTTCGCTTCAAGATTCTCGAGGTAAACATTCAATTATAATCTTTTTTAACCAAAAATGTAAAAAAATTCAACTTAAAATCAATTATGAGATTATATAACCATTTAAAGGGTGAAACAAAGCTTTTGAAGGCATAAATGACTATAAAAGAAGTTTTCTTCTCAATAATTGATTTTTGCATCACGTTTCTCGAGGTAAACATTCAATTATAATCTGTTTTAACCAAAAATGTAAAAAAATTCAACTTAAAATCAATTATGAGATTATATAACCATTTAAAGGGAGAAACAAAGCTTTTGAAGGCAAAAGTGACTATAAAAGAAGGTTTCTTCTCAATGAATGGTTTTTGCATCACGTTTCTCGAGGTAAACATTCAATTATAATCTGTTTTAACCAAAAATCTAAAAAAATTCAACTTAAAATCTATTATGAGATTATATAACCATTTAAAGGGAGAAACAAAGCTTTTGAAGGCATAAGTGACTATAAAAGAAGTTTTCTTCTCAATGAATGGTTTTTGCATCACGTTTCTCAAGGTAAACATTCAATTATAATCTGTTTTAACCAAAAATGTAAAAAAAACTAAACTTAAAATCAATTATGAGGTTATATAACCATTTAAATGGAGAAACAAAGCTTTTGAAGGCATAAGTGACTATAAAAGAAGTTTTCTTCTCAATGAATGGTTTTTGCATCACGTTTCTCGAGGTAAACATTCAATTATAATCTGTTTTAACCAAAAATGTAAAAAAATTCAACTTAAAATCAATTATGAGATTATATAACCATTTAAAGGGAGAAACAAAGCTTTTGAAGGCATAAGTGACTATAAAAGAAGTTTTCTTCTCAATGAATGGTTTTCGCATCACGTTTCTTGAGGTAAACATTCAATTATAATCTGTTTTAACCATAAATATAAAAAAAATTCAACTTAAAATCTATTATGAGACTATATAACCATTTAAAGGGAGAAACAAAGCTTTTGAAGGCATAAGTGACTATAAAAGAAGTTTTCTTCTCAATGAATGGTTTTTGCATCACGTTTCTTGAGGTAAACATTCAATTATAATCTGTTTTAACCAAAAATGTAAAAAAAACGCAACTTAAAATCAATTATGAGATTATATAACCATTTAAGGGGAGAAACAAAGCTTTTGAAGGCATAAGTGACTATAAAAGAAGTTTTCTTCTCAATGAATGGCTTTCACTTCAAGATTCTCGAGGTAAACATTCAATTATAATCTGTTTTAACCAAAAATGTAAAAAAATTCAACTTAAAATCAATTATGAGATTATATAACCATTTAAAGGGAGAAACAAAGCTTTTGAAGGCATAAGTGACTATAAAAGAAGTTTTCTTCTCAATGAATGGTTTTTGCGTCACGTTTCTCGAGGTAAACATTCAATTATAATCTGTTTTAACAAAAAATGTAAAAACATTCAACTTAAAATCAATTATGAGATTATATAACCATTTAAAGGGAAAAACAAAGCTTTTGAAGGCATAAGTGACTATAAAAGAAGTTTTCTTCTCAATGAATGGTTTTTGCATCACGTTTCTCAAGGTAAACATTCAATTATAATCTGTTTTAACCAAAAATGTAAAAAAAACTTAACTGAAAATCAATTATGAGGTTCTATAACCATTGAAAGGGAGAAACAAAGCTTTTGAAGGTATAAGTGACTATAAAAGAAGTTTTCTTCTCAATGAATGGCTTTCGCTTCAAGATACTCGAGGTAAACATTCAATTATAATCTGTTTTAACCAAAAATGTAAAAAAATTCAACTTAAAATCAATTATGAGATTATATAACCATTTAAAGGGAGAAACAAAGCTTTTGAAGGCATAAGTGACTATAAAAGAAGTTTTCTTCTCAATGAATGGCTTTCGCTTCAAGATACTCGAGGTAAACATTCAATTATAATCTGTTTTAACCAAAAATGTAAAAAAATTCAACTTAAAATCAATTATGAGATTATATAACCATTTAAAGGGTGAAACAAAGCTTTTGAAGGCATAAATGACTATAAAAGAAGTTTTCTTCTTAATAATTGATTTTTGCATCACGTTTCTCGAGGTAAACATTCAATTATAATCTGTTTTAACCAAAAATGTAAAAAAATTCAACTTAAAATCAATTATGAGGTTCTATAACCATTGAAAGGGAGAAACAAAGCTTTTGAAGGTATAAGTGACTATAAAAGAAGTTTTCTTCTCAATGAATGGTTTTTGCATCACGTTTCTCGAGGTAAACATTCAATTATAATCTGTTTTAACCATAAATATAAAAAAATTCAACTTAAAATCTATTATGAGATTATATAACCATTTAAAGGGAGAAACAAAGCTTTTGAAGGCATAAGTGACTATAAAAGAAGTTTTCTTCTCAATGAATGATTTTTGCATCACGTTTCTCGAGGTAAACATTCAATTATAATCTGTTTTAACCAAAAATGTAAAAAAATTCAACTTAAAATCTATTATGAGATTATATAACCATTTAAAGGGAGAAACAAAGCTTTTGAAGGCATAAGTGACTATAAAAGAAGTTTTCTTCTCAATGGATGGCTTTCGCTTCAAGATACTCGAGGTAAACATTCAATTATAATCTGTTTTAACCAAAAATGTAAAAAAATTCAACTTAAAATCAATTATGAGATTATATAACCATTTAAAGGGTGAAACAAAGCTTTTGAAGGCATAAATGACTATAAAAGAAGTTTTCTTCTCAATAATTGATTTTTGCATCACGTTTCTCGAGGTAAACATTCAATTATAATCTGTTTTAACCAAAAATGTAAAAAAATTCAACTTAAAATCAATTATGAGATTATATAACCATTTAAAGGGAGAAACAAAGCTTTTGAAGGCATAGGTGACTATAAAAGAAGTTTTCTTCTCAATGAATGGTTTTTGCATCACGTTTCTCGAGGTAAACATTCAATTATAATCTGTTTTAACCAAAAATCTAAAAAAATTCAACTTAAAATCAATTATAAGATTATATAACCATTTAAAGGGAGAAACAAAGCTTTTGAAGGCATAAGTGACTATAAAAGAAGTTTTCTTCTCAATGAATGGTTTTTGCATCACGTTTCTCGAGGTAAACATTCAATTATAATCTGTTTTAACCAAAAAAGTAAAAAAAACTAAACTTAAAATCAATTATGAGGTTATATAACCATTTAAAGGGAGAAACAAAGCTTTTGAAGGTATAAGTGACTATAAAAGAAGTTTTCTTCCCAATGAATGGTTTTTGCGTCATGTTTCTCGAGGTAAACATTCAATTATAATCTGTTTTAACCAAAAATGTAAAAAAATTCAACTTAAAATCAATTATGAGATTATATAACCATTTAAAGGGAGAAACAAAGCTTTTGAAGGCATAAGTGTCTATAAAAGAAGTTTTCTTCTCAATGAATGGTTTTTGCATCACGTTTCTCGAGGTAAACATTCAATTATAATCTGTTTTAACCAAAAATCTAAAAAAATTCAACTTAAAATCAATTATAAGATTATATAACCATTTAAAGGGAGAAACAAAGCTTTTGAAGGCATAAGTGACTATAAAAGAAGTTTTCTTCTCAATGAATGGTTTTTGCATCACGTTTCTCGAGGTAAACATTCAATTATAATCTGTTTTAACCAAAAAAGTAAAAAAAACTAAACTTAAAATCAATTATGAGGTTATATAACCATTTAAAGGGAGAAACAAAGCTTTTGAAGGTATAAGTGACTATAAAAGAAGTTTTCTTCTCAATGAATGGTTTTTGCATCACGTTTCTCAAGGTAAACATTCAATTATAATCTGTTTTAACCAAAAATGTGAAAAAATTCAACTTAAAATCAATTATGAGATTATATAACCATTTAAAGGAAGAAACAAAGCTTTTGAAGGCATAAGTGACTATAAAAGAAGTTTTCTTCTCAATGAATGATTTTTGCATCACGTTTCTCAAGGTAAACATTCAATTATAATCTGTTTTAACCAAAAATGTAAAAAAAATGCAACTTAAAATCAATTATTAGATTATATAACCATTTAAAGGGAAAAACAAAGCTTTTGAAGGCATAAGTGACTATAAAAGAAGTTTTCTTCTCAATGAATGGCTTTCGCTTCAAGATTCTCGAGGTAAACATTCAATTATAATCTTTTTTAACCAAAAATGTAAAAAAATTCAATTCAAAATCAATTATGAGATTATATAACCATTTAAAGGGTGAAACAAAGCTTTTGAAGGCATAAGTGACTATAAAAGAAGTTTTCTTCTCAATGAATGGCTTTCGCTTCAAGATACTCGAGGTAAACATTCAATTATAATCTGTTTTAACCAAAAATGTAAAAAAATTCAACTTAAAATCAATTATGAGATTATATAACCATTTAAAGGGTGAAACAAAGCTTTTGAAGGCATAAGTGACTATAAAACAAGTTTTCTTCTCAATGAATGGCTTTCGCTTCAAGATACTCGAGGTAAACATTCAATTATAATCTGTTTTAACCAAAAATGTAAAAAAATTCAACTTAAAATCAATTATGAGATTATATAACCATTTAAAGGGAGAAACAAAGCTTTTGAAGGCATAAGTGACTATAAAAGAAGTTTTCTTCTCAATGAATGGTTTTTGCATCACGTTTCTCGAGGTAAACATTCAATTATAATCTGTTTGAACAAAAAATGTAAAAAAAACGTAACTTAAAATCAATTATGAGATTATATAACCATTTAAAGGGAGAAACAAAGCTTTTGAAGGCATAAGTGACTATAAAAGAAGTTTTCTTCTCAATGAATGGTTTTTGCATCACGTTTCTCGAGGTAAACATTCAATTATAATCTGTTTTAACCAAAAAAGTAAAAAAAACTAAACTTAAAATCAATTATGAGGTTATATAACCATTTAAAGGGAGAAACAAAGCTTTTGAAGGTATAAGTGACTATAAAAGAAGTTTTCTTCCCAATGAATGGTTTTTGCGTCACGTTTCTCGAGGTAAACATTCAATTATAATCTGTTTTAACCAAAAATGTAAACAAATTCAACTTAAAATCAATTATGAGATTATATAACCATTTAAAGGGAGAAACAAAGCTTTTGAAGGCATAAGTGACTATAAAAGAAGTTTTCTTCTCAATGAATGGTTTTTGCATCACGTTTCTCGAGGTAAACATACAATTATAATCTGTTTTAACCAAAAATCTAAAAAAATTCAACTTAAAATCAATTATAAGATTATATAACCATTTAAAGGGAGAAACAAAGCTTTTGAAGGCATAAGTGACTATAAAAGAAGTTTTCTTGTCAATGAATGGTTTTTGCATCACGTTTCTCGAGGTAAACATTCAATTATAATCTGTTTTAACCAAAAATGTAAAAAAATTCAACTTAAAATCAATTATGAGATTATATAACCATTTAAAGGGAGAAAAAAAGCTTTTGAAGGCATAAGTGACTATAAAAGAAGTTTTCTTCTCAATGAATGGTTTTTGCATCACGTTTCTCGAGGTGAACTTTCAATTATAATCTGTTTTAACCAAAAATATAAAAAAAAAGCAACTTAAAATCAATTATGAGATTATATAACCATTTAAAGGGAGAAACAAAGCTTTTGAAGGCATAAGTGACTATAAAAGAAGTTTTCTTCTCAATGAATGGTTTTTGCATCACGTTTCTCGAGGTAAACATACAATTATAATCTGTTTTAACCAAAAATCTAAAAAAAATCAACTTAAAATCAATTAAAAGATTATATAACCATTTAAAGAGAGAAACAAAGCTTTTGAAGGCATAAGTGACTATAAAAGAAGTTTTCTTCTCAATGAATGGTTTTTGCATCACGTTTCTCGAGGTAAACATTCAATTATAATCTGTTTTAACCAAAAATGTAAAAAAATTCAACTTAAAATCAATTATGAGATTATATAACCATTTAAAGGGAGAAACAAAGCTTTTGAAGGCATAAGTGACTATAAAAGAAGTTTTCTTCTCAATGAATGGTTTTTGCATCACGTTTCTCAAGGTAAACATTCAATTATAATCTGTTTTAACCAAAAATGTAAAAAAATTCAACTTAAAATCAATTATGAGATTATATAACCATTTAAAGGGAGAAACAAAGCTTTTGAAGGCATAAGTGACTATAAAAGAAGTTTTCTTCTCAATGAATGGTTTTTGCATCACGTTTCTCGAGGTAAACATTCAATTATAATCTGTTTTAACCAAAAATGTAAAAAAATTCAACTCAAAATCAATTATGAGATTATATTACCATTTAAAGGGAGAAACAAAGCTTTTGAAGGCATAAGTGACTATAAAAGAAGTTTTCTTCTCAATGAATGGTTTTTGCATCACGTTTCTCTAGGTAAACATTCAATTATAATCTGTTTTAACCAAAAATGTAAAAAAATTCAACTTAAAATCAATTATGAGATTATATAACCATTGAAAGGGAGAAACAAAGCTTTTGAAGGCATAAGTGACTATAAAAGAAGTTTTCTTCTCAATGAATGGTTTTTGCATCACGTTTCTCAAGGTAAACATTCAATTATAATCTGTTTTAACCAAAAATGTGAAAAAATTCAACTTAAAATCAATTATGAGATTATATAACCATTTAAAGGAAGAAACAAAGCTTTTGAAGGCATAAGTGACTATAAAAGAAGTTTTCTTCTCAATGAATGATTTTTGCATCACGTTTCTCAAGGTAAACATTAAATTATAATCTGTTTTAACCAAAAATGTAAAAAAAAACGCAACTTAAAATCAATTATTAGATTATATAACCATTTAAAGGGAAAAACAAAGCTTTTGAAGGCATAAGTGACTATAAAAGAAGTTTTCTTCTCAATGAATGGCTTTCGCTTCAAGATTCTCGAGGTAAACATTCAATTATAATCTTTTTTAACCAAAAATGTAAAAAAATTCAATTCAAAATCAATTATGAGATTATATAACCATTTAAAGGGTGAAACAAAGCTTTTGAAGGCATAAGTGACTATAAAAGAAGTTTTCTTCTCAATGAATGGCTTTCGCTTCAAGATACTCGAGGTAAACATTCAATTATAATCTGTTTTAACCAAAAATGTAAAAAAATTCAACTTAAAATCAATTATGAGATTATATAACCATTTAAAGGGAGAAACAAAGCTTTTGAAGGGATAAGTGACTATAAAAGAAGTTTTCTTCCCAATGAATGATTTTGCATCACGTTTCTCGAGGTAAACATTCAATTATAATCTGTTTTAACCAAAAATGTAAAAAAATTCAACTGAAAATCAATTATGAGATTATATAACCATTTAAAGGGAGAAACAAAGCTTTTGAAGGCATAAGTGACTATCAAAGAAGTTTTCTTCTCAATGAATGGTTTTTGCATCACGTTTCTCGAGGTAAACATTCAATTATAATCTGTTTTAACCAAAAATGTAAAACAATTCAACTTAAAATCAATTATGAGATTATATAACCATTTAAAGGGAGAAACAAAGCTTTTGAAGGTATAAGTGACTATAAAAGAAGTTTTCTTCTCAGTGAATGGTTTTTGCATCACGTTTCTTGAGGTAAACATTCAATTATAATCTGTTTTAACCAAAAATGTGAAAAAATTCAACTTAAAATCAATTATGAGATTATATAACCATTTAAAGGAAGAAACAAAGCTTTTGAAGGCATAAGTGACTATAAAAGAAGTTTTCTTCTCAATGAATGATTTTTGCATCACGTTTCTCAAGGTAAACATTCAATTATAATCTGTTTTAACCAAAAATGTAAAAAAATTCAACTTAAAATCAATTATGAGATTATATAACCATTTAAAGGGAGAAACAAAGCTTTTGAAGGCATAAGTGACTATAAAAGAAGTTTTCTTCTCAATGAATGGTTTTTGCATCACGTTTCTCGAGGTAAACATTCAATTATAATCTGTTTTAACCAAAAATGTAAAAAAATTCAACTTAAAATCAATTATGAGATTATATAACCATTTAAAGGGAGAAACAAAGCTTTTGAAGGCATAAGTGACTATAAAAGAAGTTTTCTTCTCAATGAATGGTTTTTGCATCACGTTTCTCGAGGTAAACATTCAATTATAATCTGTTTTAACCAAAAATGTAAAAAAATTCAACTTAAAATCAATTATGAGATTATATAACCATTTAAAGGGAGAAACAAAGCTTTTGAAGGCATAAGTGACTATAAAAGAAGTTTTCTTCTCAATGAATGGTTTTTGCATCACGTTTCTCGAGGTAAACATTCAATTATAATCTGTTTTAACTAAAAATGTAAGAAAACTCAACTTAAAATCAATTATGGGATTATATAACCATTTAAAGGGAGAAACAAAGCTTTTGAAGGCATAAGTGACTTTAAAAGAAGTTTTCTTCTCAATGAATGGCTTTCGCTTCAAGATACTCGAGGTAAACATTCAATTATAATCTGTTTTAACCAAAAATGTAAAAAAATTCAACTTAAAATCAATTATGAGATTATATAACCATTTAAAGGGTGAAACAAAGCTTTTGAAGGCATAAATGACTATAAAAGAAGTTTTCTTCTCAATAATTGATTTTTGCATCACGTTTCTCGAGGTAAACATTCAATTATAATCTGTTTTAACCAAAAATGTAAAAAAATTCAACTTAAAATCAATTATGAGATTATATAACCATTTAAAGGGAGAAACAAAGCTTTTGAAGGCATAAGTGACTATAAAAGAAGTTTTCTTCTCAATGAATGGTTTTTGCATCACGTTTCTCGAGGTAAACATTCAATTATAATCTGTTTTAACTAAAAATGTAAGAAAACTCAACTTAAAATCAATTATGGGATTATATAACCATTTAAAGGGTGAAACAAAGCTTTTGAAGGCATAAGTGACTATAAAAGAAGTTTTCTTCTCAATGAATGGCTTTCACTTCATGATTCTCGAGGTAAACATTCAATTATAATCTGTTTTAACCAAAAATGTAAAAAAATTCAACTTAAAATCAATTATGAGATTATATAACCATTTAAAGGGAGAAACAAAGCTTTTGAAGGCATAAGTGACTATAAAAGAAGTTTTCTTCTCAATGAATGGTTTTTGAATCACGTTTCTCGAGGTAAACATTCAATTATAATCTGTTTTAACCAAAAATGTAAAAAAATTCAACTTAAAATCAATTATGATATTATATAACCATTTAAAGGGAAAAACAAAGCTTTTGAAGGCATAAGTGACTATAAAAGAAGTTTTCTTCTCAATGAATGGTTTTTGCATCACGTTTCTCAAGGTAAACATTCAATTATAATCTGTTTTAACCAAAAATGTAAAAAAAACTAAACTTAAAATCAATTATGAGGTTCTATAACCATTTAAAGGGAGAAACAAAGCTTTTGAAGGTATAAGTGACTATAAAAGAAGTTTTCTTCTCAATGAATGGTTTTTGCATCACGTTTCTCGAGGTAAACATTCAATTATAATCTGTTTTAACCAAAAATGTAAACAAATTCAACTTAAAATCAATTATGAGATTATATAACCATTTAAAGGGAGAAACAAAGCTTTTGAAGGCATAAGTGACTATAAAAGAAGTTTTCTTCTCAATGAATGGTTTTTGCATCACGTTTCTCGAGGTAAACATACAATTATAATCTGTTTTAACCAAAAATCTAAAAAAATTCAACTTAAAATCAATTATAAGATTATATAACCATTTAAAGGGAGAAACAAAGCTTTTGAAGGCATAAGTGACTATAAAAGAAGTTTTCTTGTCAATGAATGGTTTTTGCATCACGTTTCTCGAGGTAAACATTCAATTATAATCTGTTTTAACCAAAAATGTAAAAAAATTCAACTTAAAATCAATTATGAGATTATATAACCATTTAAAGGGAGAAAAAAAGCTTTTGAAGGCATAAGTGACTATAAAAGAAGTTTTCTTCTCAATGAATGGTTTTTGCATCACGTTTCTCGAGGTGAACTTTCAATTATAATCTGTTTTAACCAAAAATATAAAAAAAAAGCAACTTAAAATCAATTATGAGATTATATAACCATTTAAAGGGAGAAACAAAGCTTTTGAAGGCATAAGTGACTATAAAAGAAGTTTTCTTCTCAATGAATGGTTTTTGCATCACGTTTCTCGAGGTAAACATACAATTATAATCTGTTTTAACCAAAAATCTAAAAAAATTCAACTTAAAATCAATTAAAAGATTATATAACCATTTAAAGAGAGAAACAAAGCTTTTGAAGGCATAAGTGACTATAAAAGAAGTTTTCTTCTCAATGAATGGTTTTTGCATCACGTTTCTCGAGGTAAACATTCAATTATAATCTGTTTTAACCAAAAATGTAAAAAAATTCAACTTAAAATCAATTATGAGATTATATAACCATTTAAAGGGAGAAACAAAGCTTTTGAAGGCATAAGTGACTATAAAAGAAGTTTTCTTCTCAATGAATGGTTTTTGCATCACGTTTCTCAAGGTAAACATTCAATTATAATCTGTTTGAACAAAAAATGTAAAAAAAACGTAACTTAAAATCAATTATGAGATTATATAACCATTTAAAGGGAGAAACAAAGCTTTTGAAGGCATAAGTGACTATAAAAGAAGTTTTCTTCTCAATGAATGGTTTTTGCATCACGTTTCTCGAGGTAAACATTCAATTATAATCTGTTTTAACCAAAAAAGTAAAAAAAACTAAACTTAAAATCAATTATGAGGTTATATAACCATTTAAAGGGAGAAACAAAGCTTTTGAAGGTATAAGTGACTATAAAAGAAGTTTTCTTCCCAATGAATGGTTTTTGCGTCACGTTTCTCGAGGTAAACATTCAATTATAATCTGTTTTAACCAAAAATGTAAACAAATTCAACTTAAAATCAATTATGAGATTATATAACCATTTAAAGGGAGAAACAAAGCTTTTGAAGGCATAAGTGACTATAAAAGAAGTTTTCTTCTCAATGAATGGTTTTTGCATCACGTTTCTCGAGGTAAACATACAATTATAATCTGTTTTAACCAAAAATCTAAAAAAATTCAACTTAAAATCAATTATAAGATTATATAACCATTTAAAGGGAGAAACAAAGCTTTTGAAGGCATAAGTGACTATAAAAGAAGTTTTCTTGTCAATGAATGGTTTTTGCATCACGTTTCTCGAGGTAAACATTCAATTATAATCTGTTTTAACCAAAAATGTAAAAAAATTCAACTTAAAATCAATTATGAGATTATATAACCATTTAAAGGGAGAAAAAAAGCTTTTGAAGGCATAAGTGACTATAAAAGAAGTTTTCTTCTCAATGAATGGTTTTTGCATCACGTTTCTCGAGGTGAACTTTCAATTATAATCTGTTTTAACCAAAAATATAAAAAAAAAGCAACTTAAAATCAATTATGAGATTATATAACCATTTAAAGGGAGAAACAAAGCTTTTGAAGGCATAAGTGACTATAAAAGAAGTTTTCTTCTCAATGAATGGTTTTTGCATCACGTTTCTCGAGGTAAACATACAATTATAATCTGTTTTAACCAAAAATCTAAAAAAATTCAACTTAAAATCAATTAAAAGATTATATAACCATTTAAAGAGAGAAACAAAGCTTTTGAAGGCATAAGTGACTATAAAAGAAGTTTTCTTCTCAATGAATGGTTTTTGCATCACGTTTCTCGAGGTAAACATTCAATTATAATCTGTTTTAACCAAAAATGTAAAAAAATTCAACTTAAAATCAATTATGAGATTATATAACCATTTAAAGGGAGAAACAAAGCTTTTGAAGGCATAAGTGACTATAAAAGAAGTTTTCTTCTCAATGAATGGTTTTTGCATCACGTTTCTCAAGGTAAACATTCAATTATAATCTGTTTTAACCAAAAATGTAAAAAAATTCAACTTAAAATCAATTATGAGATTATATAACCATTTAAAGGGAGAAACAAAGCTTTTGAAGGCATAAGTGACTATAAAAGAAGTTTTCTTCTCAATGAATGGTTTTTGCATCACGTTTCTCGAGGTGAACTTTCAATTATAATCTGTTTTAACCAAAAATATAAAAAAAAAGCAACTTAAAATCAATTATGAGATTATATAACCATTTAAAGGGAGAAACAAAGCTTTTGAAGGCATAAGTGACTATAAAAGAAGTTTTCTTCTCAATGAATGGTTTTTGCATCACGTTTCTCGAGGTAAACATACAATTATAATCTGTTTTAACCAAAAATCTAAAAAAATTCAACTTAAAATCAATTAAAAGATTATATAACCATTTAAAGAGAGAAACAAAGCTTTTGAAGGCATAAGTGACTATAAAAGAAGTTTTCTTCTCAATGAATGGTTTTTGCATCACGTTTCTCGAGGTAAACATTCAATTATAATCTGTTTTAACCAAAAATGTAAAAAAATTCAACTTAAAATCAATTATGAGATTATATAACCATTTAAAGGGAGAAACAAAGCTTTTGAAGGCATAAGTGACTATAAAAGAAGTTTTCTTCTCAATGAATGGTTTTTGCATCACGTTTCTCAAGGTAAACATTCAATTATAATCTGTTTGAACAAAAAATGTAAAAAAAACGTAACTTAAAATCAATTATGAGATTATATAACCATTTAAAGGGAGAAACAAAGCTTTTGAAGGCATAAGTGACTATAAAAGAAGTTTTCTTCTCAATGAATGGTTTTTGCATCACGTTTCTCGAGGTAAACATTCAATTATAATCTGTTTTAACCAAAAAAGTAAAAAAAACTAAACTTAAAATCAATTATGAGGTTATATAACCATTTAAAGGGAGAAACAAAGCTTTTGAAGGTATAAGTGACTATAAAAGAAGTTTTCTTCCCAATGAATGGTTTTTGCGTCACGTTTCTCGAGGTAAACATTCAATTATAATCTGTTTTAACCAAAAATGTAAACAAATTCAACTTAAAATCAATTATGAGATTATATAACCATTTAAAGGGAGAAACAAAGCTTTTGAAGGCATAAGTGACTATAAAAGAAGTTTTCTTCTCAATGAATGGTTTTTGCATCACGTTTCTCGAGGTAAACATACAATTATAATCTGTTTTAACCAAAAATCTAAAAAAATTCAACTTAAAATCAATTATAAGATTATATAACCATTTAAAGGGAGAAACAAAGCTTTTGAAGGCATAAGTGACTATAAAAGAAGTTTTCTTGTCAATGAATGGTTTTTGCATCACGTTTCTCGAGGTAAACATTCAATTATAATCTGTTTTAACCAAAAATGTAAAAAAATTCAACTTAAAATCAATTATGAGATTATATAACCATTTAAAGGGAGAAAAAAAGCTTTTGAAGGCATAAGTGACTATAAAAGAAGTTTTCTTCTCAATGAATGGTTTTTGCATCACGTTTCTCGAGGTGAACTTTCAATTATAATCTGTTTTAACCAAAAATATAAAAAAAAAGCAACTTAAAATCAATTATGAGATTATATAACCATTTAAAGGGAGAAACAAAGCTTTTGAAGGCATAAGTGACTATAAAAGAAGTTTTCTTCTCAATGAATGGTTTTTGCATCACGTTTCTCGAGGTAAACATACAATTATAATCTGTTTTAACCAAAAATCTAAAAAAATTCAACTTAAAATCAATTAAAAGATTATATAACCATTTAAAGAGAGAAACAAAGCTTTTGAAGGCATAAGTGACTATAAAAGAAGTTTTCTTCTCAATGAATGGTTTTTGCATCACGTTTCTCGAGGTAAACATTCAATTATAATCTGTTTTAACCAAAAATGTAAAAAAATTCAACTTAAAATCAATTATGAGATTATATAACCATTTAAAGGGAGAAACAAAGCTTTTGAAGGCATAAGTGACTATAAAAGAAGTTTTCTTCTCAATGAATGGTTTTTGCATCACGTTTCTCAAGGTAAACATTCAATTATAATCTGTTTTAACCAAAAATGTAAAAAAATTCAACTTAAAATCAATTATGAGATTATATAACCATTTAAAGGGAGAAACAAAGCTTTTGAAGGCATAAGTGACTATAAAAGAAGTTTTCTTCTCAATGAATGGTTTTTGCATCACGTTTCTCGAGGTAAACATTCAATTATAATCTGTTTTAACCAAAAATGTAAAAAAATTCAACTCAAAATCAATTATGAGATTATATTACCATTTAAAGGGAGAAACAAAGCTTTTGAAGGCATAAGTGACTATAAAAGAAGTTTTCTTCTCAATGAATGGTTTTTGCATCACGTTTCTCTAGGTAAACATTCAATTATAATCTGTTTTAACCAAAAATGTAAAAAAATTCAACTTAAAATCAATTATGAGATTATATAACCATTGAAAGGGAGAAACAAAGCTTTTGAAGGCATAAGTGACTATAAAAGAAGTTTTCTTCTCAATGAATGGTTTTTGCATCACGTTTCTCAAGGTAAACATTCAATTATAATCTGTTTTAACCAAAAATGTGAAAAAATTCAACTTAAAATCAATTATGAGATTATATAACCATTTAAAGGAAGAAACAAAGCTTTTGAAGGCATAAGTGACTATAAAAGAAGTTTTCTTCTCAATGAATGATTTTTGCATCACGTTTCTCAAGGTAAACATTAAATTATAATCTGTTTTAACCAAAAATGTAAAAAAAACGCAACTTAAAATCAATTATTAGATTATATAACCATTTAAAGGGAAAAACAAAGCTTTTGAAGGCATAAGTGACTATAAAAGAAGTTTTCTTCTCAATGAATGGCTTTCGCTTCAAGATTCTCGAGGTAAACATTCAATTATAATCTTTTTTAACCAAAAATGTAAAAAAATTCAATTCAAAATCAATTATGAGATTATATAACCATTTAAAGGGTGAAACAAAGCTTTTGAAGGCATAAGTGACTATAAAAGAAGTTTTCTTCTCAATGAATGGTTTTTGCATCACGTTTCTTGAGCTAAACATTCAATTATAATCTGTTTTAACCAAAAATGTAAAAAAAAAGCAACTTAAAATCAATTATGAGATTATATAACCATTTAAGGGGAGAAACAAAGCTTTTGAAGGCATAAGTGACTATAAACGAAGTTTTCTTCTCAATGAATGGCTTTCACTTCAAGATTCTCGAGGTAAACATTCAATTATAATCTGTTTTAACCAAAAATGTAAAAAAATTCAACTTAAAATCAATTATGAGATTATATAACCATTTAAAGGGAGAAACAAAGCTTTTGAAGGCATAAGTGACTATAAAAGAAGTTTTCTTCTCAATGAATGGTTTTTGCATCACGTTTCTCGAGGTAAACATTCAATTATAATCTGTTTTAACCAAAAATGTAAAAAAATTCAACTTAAAATCAATTATGAGATTATATAACCATTTAAAGGGAAAAACAAAGCTTTTGAAGGCATAAGTGACTATAAAAGAAGTTTTCTTCTCAATGAATGGTTTTTGCATCACGTTTCTCAAGGTAAACATTCAATTATAATCTGTTTTAACCAAAAATGTAAAAAAAACTAAACTTAAAATCAATTATGAGGTTCTATAACCATTTAAAGGGAGAAACAAAGCTTTTGAAGGTATAAGTGACTATAAAAGAAGTTTTCTTCTCAATGAATGGTTTTTGCATCACGTTTCTCGAGGTAAACATTCAATTATAATCTGTTTTAACCAAAAATGTAAACAAATTCAACTTAAAATCAATTATGAGATTATATAACCATTTAAAGGGAGAAACAAAGCTTTTGAAGGCATAAGTGACTATAAAAGAAGTTTTCTTCTCAATGAATGGTTTTTGCATCACGTTTCTCGAGGGAAACATTCAATTATAATCTGTTTTAACCAAAAATGTAAAAAAAAGTAAACTTAAAATCAATTATGAGGTTATATAACCATTTAAAGGGAGAAACAAAGCTTTTGAAGGCATAAGTGACTATAAAAGAAGTTTTCTTCTCAATGAATGGCTTTCGCTTCAAGATTCTCGAGGTAAACATTCAATTATAATCTTTTTTAACCAAAAATGTAAAAAAATTCAACTTAAAATCAATTATGAGATTATATAACCATTTAAAGGGTGAAACAAAGCTTTTGAAGGCATAAATGACTATAAAAGAAGTTTTCTTCTCAATAATTGATTTTTGCATCACGTTTCTCGAGGTAAACATTCAATTATAATCTGTTTTAACCAAAAATGTAAAAAAATTCAACTTAAAATCAATTATGAGATTATATAACCATTTAAAGGGAGAAACAAAGCTTTTGAAGGCAAAAGTGACTATAAAAGAAGGTTTCTTCTCAATGAATGGTTTTTGCATCACGTTTCTCGAGGTAAACATTCAATTATAATCTGTTTTAACCAAAAATCTAAAAAAATTCAACTTAAAATCTATTATGAGATTATATAACCATTTAAAGGGAGAAACAAAGCTTTTGAAGGCATAAGTGACTATAAAAGAAGTTTTCTTCTCAATGAATGGTTTTTGCATCACGTTTCTCAAGGTAAACATTCAATTATAATCTGTTTTAACCAAAAATGTAAAAAAAACTAAACTTAAAATCAATTATGAGGTTATATAACCATTTAAATGGAGAAACAAAGCTTTTGAAGGCATAAGTGACTATAAAAGAAGTTTTCTTCTCAATGAATGGTTTTTGCATCACGTTTCTCGAGGTAAACATTCAATTATAATCTGTTTTAACCAAAAATGTAAAAAAATTCAACTTAAAATCAATTATGAGATTATATAACCATTTAAAGGGAGAAACAAAGCTTTTGAAGGCATAAGTGACTATAAAAGAAGTTTTCTTCTCAATGAATGGTTTTCGCATCACGTTTCTTGAGGTAAACATTCAATTATAATCTGTTTTAACCATAAATATAAAAAAAATTCAACTTAAAATCTATTATGAGACTATATAACCATTTAAAGGGAGAAACAAAGCTTTTGAAGGCATAAGTGACTATAAAAGAAGTTTTCTTCTCAATGAATGGTTTTTGCATCACGTTTCTTGAGGTAAACATTCAATTATAATCTGTTTTAACCAAAAATGTAAAAAAAACGCAACTTAAAATCAATTATGAGATTATATAACCATTTAAGGGGAGAAACAAAGCTTTTGAAGGCATAAGTGACTATAAAAGAAGTTTTCTTCTCAATGAATGGCTTTCACTTCAAGATTCTCGAGGTAAACATTCAATTATAATCTGTTTTAACCAAAAATGTAAAAAAATTCAACTTAAAATCAATTATGAGATTATATAACCATTTAAAGGGAGAAACAAAGCTTTTGAAGGCATAAGTGACTATAAAAGAAGTTTTCTTCTCAATGAATGGTTTTTGCGTCACGTTTCTCGAGGTAAACATTCAATTATAATCTGTTTTAACAAAAAATGTAAAAACATTCAACTTAAAATCAATTATGAGATTATATAACCATTTAAAGGGAAAAACAAAGCTTTTGAAGGCATAAGTGACTATAAAAGAAGTTTTCTTCTCAATGAATGGTTTTTGCATCACGTTTCTCAAGGTAAACATTCAATTATAATCTGTTTTAACCAAAAATGTAAAAAAAACTTAACTGAAAATCAATTATGAGGTTCTATAACCATTGAAAGGGAGAAACAAAGCTTTTGAAGGTATAAGTGACTATAAAAGAAGTTTTCTTCTCAATGAATGGCTTTCGCTTCAAGATACTCGAGGTAAACATTCAATTATAATCTGTTTTAACCAAAAATGTAAAAAAATTCAACTTAAAATCAATTATGAGATTATATAACCATTTAAAGGGAGAAACAAAGCTTTTGAAGGCATAAGTGACTATAAAAGAAGTTTTCTTCTCAATGAATGGCTTTCGCTTCAAGATACTCGAGGTAAACATTCAATTATAATCTGTTTTAACCAAAAATGTAAAAAAATTCAACTTAAAATCAATTATGAGATTATATAACCATTTAAAGGGTGAAACAAAGCTTTTGAAGGCATAAATGACTATAAAAGAAGTTTTCTTCTTAATAATTGATTTTTGCATCACGTTTCTCGAGGTAAACATTCAATTATAATCTGTTTTAACCAAAAATGTAAAAAAATTCAACTTAAAATCAATTATGAGGTTCTATAACCATTGAAAGGGAGAAACAAAGCTTTTGAAGGTATAAGTGACTATAAAAGAAGTTTTCTTCTCAATGAATGGTTTTTGCATCACGTTTCTCGAGGTAAACATTCAATTATAATCTGTTTTAACCATAAATATAAAAAAATTCAACTTAAAATCTATTATGAGATTATATAACCATTTAAAGGGAGAAACAAAGCTTTTGAAGGCATAAGTGACTATAAAAGAAGTTTTCTTCTCAATGAATGATTTTTGCATCACGTTTCTCGAGGTAAACATTCAATTATAATCTGTTTTAACCAAAAATGTAAAAAAATTCAACTTAAAATCTATTATGAGATTATATAACCATTTAAAGGGAGAAACAAAGCTTTTGAAGGCATAAGTGACTATAAAAGAAGTTTTCTTCTCAATGGATGGCTTTCGCTTCAAGATACTCGAGGTAAACATTCAATTATAATCTGTTTTAACCAAAAATGTAAAAAAATTCAACTTAAAATCAATTATGAGATTATATAACCATTTAAAGGGTGAAACAAAGCTTTTGAAGGCATAAATGACTATAAAAGAAGTTTTCTTCTCAATAATTGATTTTTGCATCACGTTTCTCGAGGTAAACATTCAATTATAATCTGTTTTAACCAAAAATGTAAAAAAATTCAACTTAAAATCAATTATGAGATTATATAACCATTTAAAGGGAGAAACAAAGCTTTTGAAGGCATAGGTGACTATAAAAGAAGTTTTCTTCTCAATGAATGGTTTTTGCATCACGTTTCTCGAGGTAAACATTCAATTATAATCTGTTTTAACCAAAAATCTAAAAAAATTCAACTTAAAATCAATTATAAGATTATATAACCATTTAAAGGGAGAAACAAAGCTTTTGAAGGCATAAGTGACTATAAAAGAAGTTTTCTTCTCAATGAATGGTTTTTGCATCACGTTTCTCGAGGTAAACATTCAATTATAATCTGTTTTAACCAAAAAAGTAAAAAAAACTAAACTTAAAATCAATTATGAGGTTATATAACCATTTAAAGGGAGAAACAAAGCTTTTGAAGGTATAAGTGACTATAAAAGAAGTTTTCTTCCCAATGAATGGTTTTTGCGTCATGTTTCTCGAGGTAAACATTCAATTATAATCTGTTTTAACCAAAAATGTAAAAAAATTCAACTTAAAATCAATTATGAGATTATATAACCATTTAAAGGGAGAAACAAAGCTTTTGAAGGCATAAGTGTCTATAAAAGAAGTTTTCTTCTCAATGAATGGTTTTTGCATCACGTTTCTCGAGGTAAACATTCAATTATAATCTGTTTTAACCAAAAATCTAAAAAAATTCAACTTAAAATCAATTATAAGATTATATAACCATTTAAAGGGAGAAACAAAGCTTTTGAAGGCATAAGTGACTATAAAAGAAGTTTTCTTCTCAATGAATGGTTTTTGCATCACGTTTCTCGAGGTAAACATTCAATTATAATCTGTTTTAACCAAAAAAGTAAAAAAAACTAAACTTAAAATCAATTATGAGGTTATATAACCATTTAAAGGGAGAAACAAAGCTTTTGAAGGTATAAGTGACTATAAAAGAAGTTTTCTTCTCAATGAATGGTTTTTGCATCACGTTTCTCAAGGTAAACATTCAATTATAATCTGTTTTAACCAAAAATGTGAAAAAATTCAACTTAAAATCAATTATGAGATTATATAACCATTTAAAGGAAGAAACAAAGCTTTTGAAGGCATAAGTGACTATAAAAGAAGTTTTCTTCTCAATGAATGATTTTTGCATCACGTTTCTCAAGGTAAACATTCAATTATAATCTGTTTTAACCAAAAATGTAAAAAAAATGCAACTTAAAATCAATTATTAGATTATATAACCATTTAAAGGGAAAAACAAAGCTTTTGAAGGCATAAGTGACTATAAAAGAAGTTTTCTTCTCAATGAATGGCTTTCGCTTCAAGATTCTCGAGGTAAACATTCAATTATAATCTTTTTTAACCAAAAATGTAAAAAAATTCAATTCAAAATCAATTATGAGATTATATAACCATTTAAAGGGTGAAACAAAGCTTTTGAAGGCATAAGTGACTATAAAAGAAGTTTTCTTCTCAATGAATGGCTTTCGCTTCAAGATACTCGAGGTAAACATTCAATTATAATCTGTTTTAACCAAAAATGTAAAAAAATTCAACTTAAAATCAATTATGAGATTATATAACCATTTAAAGGGTGAAACAAAGCTTTTGAAGGCATAAGTGACTATAAAACAAGTTTTCTTCTCAATGAATGGCTTTCGCTTCAAGATACTCGAGGTAAACATTCAATTATAATCTGTTTTAACCAAAAATGTAAAAAAATTCAACTTAAAATCAATTATGAGATTATATAACCATTTAAAGGGAGAAACAAAGCTTTTGAAGGCATAAGTGACTATAAAAGAAGTTTTCTTCTCAATGAATGGTTTTTGCATCACGTTTCTCGAGGTAAACATTCAATTATAATCTGTTTGAACAAAAAATGTAAAAAAAACGTAACTTAAAATCAATTATGAGATTATATAACCATTTAAAGGGAGAAACAAAGCTTTTGAAGGCATAAGTGACTATAAAAGAAGTTTTCTTCTCAATGAATGGTTTTTGCATCACGTTTCTCGAGGTAAACATTCAATTATAATCTGTTTTAACCAAAAAAGTAAAAAAAACTAAACTTAAAATCAATTATGAGGTTATATAACCATTTAAAGGGAGAAACAAAGCTTTTGAAGGTATAAGTGACTATAAAAGAAGTTTTCTTCCCAATGAATGGTTTTTGCGTCACGTTTCTCGAGGTAAACATTCAATTATAATCTGTTTTAACCAAAAATGTAAACAAATTCAACTTAAAATCAATTATGAGATTATATAACCATTTAAAGGGAGAAACAAAGCTTTTGAAGGCATAAGTGACTATAAAAGAAGTTTTCTTCTCAATGAATGGTTTTTGCATCACGTTTCTCGAGGTAAACATACAATTATAATCTGTTTTAACCAAAAATCTAAAAAAATTCAACTTAAAATCAATTATAAGATTATATAACCATTTAAAGGGAGAAACAAAGCTTTTGAAGGCATAAGTGACTATAAAAGAAGTTTTCTTGTCAATGAATGGTTTTTGCATCACGTTTCTCGAGGTAAACATTCAATTATAATCTGTTTTAACCAAAAATGTAAAAAAATTCAACTTAAAATCAATTATGAGATTATATAACCATTTAAAGGGAGAAAAAAAGCTTTTGAAGGCATAAGTGACTATAAAAGAAGTTTTCTTCTCAATGAATGGTTTTTGCATCACGTTTCTCGAGGTGAACTTTCAATTATAATCTGTTTTAACCAAAAATATAAAAAAAAAGCAACTTAAAATCAATTATGAGATTATATAACCATTTAAAGGGAGAAACAAAGCTTTTGAAGGCATAAGTGACTATAAAAGAAGTTTTCTTCTCAATGAATGGTTTTTGCATCACGTTTCTCGAGGTAAACATACAATTATAATCTGTTTTAACCAAAAATCTAAAAAAAATCAACTTAAAATCAATTAAAAGATTATATAACCATTTAAAGAGAGAAACAAAGCTTTTGAAGGCATAAGTGACTATAAAAGAAGTTTTCTTCTCAATGAATGGTTTTTGCATCACGTTTCTCGAGGTAAACATTCAATTATAATCTGTTTTAACCAAAAATGTAAAAAAATTCAACTTAAAATCAATTATGAGATTATATAACCATTTAAAGGGAGAAACAAAGCTTTTGAAGGCATAAGTGACTATAAAAGAAGTTTTCTTCTCAATGAATGGTTTTTGCATCACGTTTCTCAAGGTAAACATTCAATTATAATCTGTTTTAACCAAAAATGTAAAAAAATTCAACTTAAAATCAATTATGAGATTATATAACCATTTAAAGGGAGAAACAAAGCTTTTGAAGGCATAAGTGACTATAAAAGAAGTTTTCTTCTCAATGAATGGTTTTTGCATCACGTTTCTCGAGGTAAACATTCAATTATAATCTGTTTTAACCAAAAATGTAAAAAAATTCAACTCAAAATCAATTATGAGATTATATTACCATTTAAAGGGAGAAACAAAGCTTTTGAAGGCATAAGTGACTATAAAAGAAGTTTTCTTCTCAATGAATGGTTTTTGCATCACGTTTCTCTAGGTAAACATTCAATTATAATCTGTTTTAACCAAAAATGTAAAAAAATTCAACTTAAAATCAATTATGAGATTATATAACCATTGAAAGGGAGAAACAAAGCTTTTGAAGGCATAAGTGACTATAAAAGAAGTTTTCTTCTCAATGAATGGTTTTTGCATCACGTTTCTCAAGGTAAACATTCAATTATAATCTGTTTTAACCAAAAATGTGAAAAAATTCAACTTAAAATCAATTATGAGATTATATAACCATTTAAAGGAAGAAACAAAGCTTTTGAAGGCATAAGTGACTATAAAAGAAGTTTTCTTCTCAATGAATGATTTTTGCATCACGTTTCTCAAGGTAAACATTAAATTATAATCTGTTTTAACCAAAAATGTAAAAAAAACGCAACTTAAAATCAATTATTAGATTATATAACCATTTAAAGGGAAAAACAAAGCTTTTGAAGGCATAAGTGACTATAAAAGAAGTTTTCTTCTCAATGAATGGCTTTCGCTTCAAGATTCTCGAGGTAAACATTCAATTATAATCTTTTTTAACCAAAAATGTAAAAAAATTCAATTCAAAATCAATTATGAGATTATATAACCATTTAAAGGGTGAAACAAAGCTTTTGAAGGCATAAGTGACTATAAAAGAAGTTTTCTTCTCAATGAATGGCTTTCGCTTCAAGATACTCGAGGTAAACATTCAATTATAATCTGTTTTAACCAAAAATGTAAAAAAATTCAACTTAAAATCAATTATGAGATTATATAACCATTTAAAGGGAGAAACAAAGCTTTTGAAGGGATAAGTGACTATAAAAGAAGTTTTCTTCCCAATGAATGATTTTGCATCACGTTTCTCGAGGTAAACATTCAATTATAATCTGTTTTAACCAAAAATGTAAAAAAATTCAACTGAAAATCAATTATGAGATTATATAACCATTTAAAGGGAGAAACAAAGCTTTTGAAGGCATAAGTGACTATCAAAGAAGTTTTCTTCTCAATGAATGGTTTTTGCATCACGTTTCTCGAGGTAAACATTCAATTATAATCTGTTTTAACCAAAAATGTAAAACAATTCAACTTAAAATCAATTATGAGATTATATAACCATTTAAAGGGAGAAACAAAGCTTTTGAAGGTATAAGTGACTATAAAAGAAGTTTTCTTCTCAGTGAATGGTTTTTGCATCACGTTTCTTGAGGTAAACATTCAATTATAATCTGTTTTAACCAAAAATGTGAAAAAATTCAACTTAAAATCAATTATGAGATTATATAACCATTTAAAGGAAGAAACAAAGCTTTTGAAGGCATAAGTGACTATAAAAGAAGTTTTCTTCTCAATGAATGATTTTTGCATCACGTTTCTCAAGGTAAACATTCAATTATAATCTGTTTTAACCAAAAATGTAAAAAAATTCAACTTAAAATCAATTATGAGATTATATAACCATTTAAAGGGAGAAACAAAGCTTTTGAAGGCATAAGTGACTATAAAAGAAGTTTTCTTCTCAATGAATGGTTTTTGCATCACGTTTCTCGAGGTAAACATTCAATTATAATCTGTTTTAACCAAAAATGTAAAAAAATTCAACTTAAAATCAATTATGAGATTATATAACCATTTAAAGGGAGAAACAAAGCTTTTGAAGGCATAAGTGACTATAAAAGAAGTTTTCTTCTCAATGAATGGTTTTTGCATCACGTTTCTCGAGGTAAACATTCAATTATAATCTGTTTTAACCAAAAATGTAAAAAAATTCAACTTAAAATCAATTATGAGATTATATAACCATTTAAAGGGAGAAACAAAGCTTTTGAAGGCATAAGTGACTATAAAAGAAGTTTTCTTCTCAATGAATGGTTTTTGCATCACGTTTCTCGAGGTAAACATTCAATTATAATCTGTTTTAACTAAAAA